>NW_021145578.1:0-75000 GCF_002837175.3 Physeter macrocephalus
TGTATCTACATAGTTTAATACATATAGAAGAAACTCCTGGAAGCAGAATTGCTAGGTCAGTGGGTAAGTACCTTTGCAATTTTGATAGCTGCTGTTGCCAAATTACTATAGAGGTTGTAGCAATTTAGACTGTCACTAGCATCATATGAGGGTATCTATTTCCCCACATCAAAACCAACAAGGAGTGTTAGCAGACTTCTGGGCCTTTACCAATCCAATAGCTGATGGATGGTATTTCATTGTAATTTTAATTTCCATTTCTCTTACAAGTAAGCCTAAACCGTTGTATTTCATTTTCTATGAAGGTCACATCCTTCGCCATTCTTCTCTTTGTAGTCACTTTTTATGTATTAAGGAAAATAAGCTTTTGTGATGTGATGCAACTTATTGTGTGTGTGTGTTTCTTTTGTTTTGTACGTCATTTGGTTTTTATTGGTTTTGGCCATGCAGGAAAACTTGATTTTTATATAATTGAATTCATAGATCTTTTAAGACTTCTTGATTTTATGTCATACTCAGAAAGGCTTTATTTCCTTTGGATTATACAGTGCTGTATTTTTCTTCTCCAGCATTGGGTTCTATTTTGTTATTTTTTTAAAAAAAATTAATGTTTAATTTACATCAAGTGAAATGCTCAGCTCTTACATGTACAGTTTGGCCAGTATCTGCATCAAAATACAGATAGATCATTTCCGTCACCCCTAGAGTTCTTTCACCCACGCATAAATCAGTCCTTCCCACCTAGAAGCATCCACTGATCAGATTTCTGTCACTATAGGTTAATTTTGCCTTTTCTGCTTATTCTAGAATTTCATATTTACGATGTTTATGTTTGCAGTTGTCAGTGTCTTTCATTCTAACATTATCCCCTGTCAGCGGTGAATTCCCCATTTTTTTTTTAATTTATTTTTTTATTTATCTTTGGCTGCTGTGGGTCTTTGTTGCTGTGCACAGGCTTTCTCTAGTTGCGGCGGGCAGGGGCTACTCTTCATTGCGGTGCGCGGGTTTCTCACTGCAGTGGCTTCTCTTGTAGAGCACGGACTCTAGGCACGCGGGCTTCCTTATTTGTGGCTCACGGGCTCTAGAGTGCAGGCTCAGTAGTTGTGGCGCATGGGCTTAGTTGCTTCGCAGCATGTGGGATCTTCCTGGACCGGGGCTCAAACCTGTGCCCCCTGAGTTGGCAGGTGGATTCTTAACCACTGTGCCACCAGGGAAGTCCCTGAATTCCCCATTTTTAAGAGATGAAGTTGAATTGTAGAGGTGAAGTAAACTGTAACCTCTGCTCAGTATTCTTCAGTTAATTATTATTAGCAAGTTTGAGACCTTGGAGAAAAGTTGAAATATATTCAATATTTTCTTTTTTAAAAAATTAATTAATTTATTGATCTTGGTTGCATTGGGTCTTTGTTGCTGCACGCGGGCTTTCTCCAGTTGCGGCAAGCAGGGGCCACTCCTCATTACTATGCACAGGCCTCTCACTGCGGTGGCCTCTCCCATTGCAGAGCACAGGCTCCAGGCACACGGGCCTCAGTAGTTGTGGCATGTGGGCCCAGTAGTTGTGGTGCACGGGCTCTAGAGCGCAGGCTCAGTAGTTGTGGCGCACAGGCTCAGTTGCTCTGTGGCATGTGGGATCCTCCCAGACCAGGGATCGAACCTGTGTCCCCTTCATTGGCAGGCGTATTCCTAACCACTGCGCCACCAGGGAAGTCCCTCAATATTTTCTCAATTTTTTTTTTTTTTTTTTTTTTTGTGGCGCTGTGAGGCATGCGGGATCCTAGTTCCCCAGCCAGAGAGATCTATCTAACCCATGCCTCCTGCACTGGGAGCATGGAGTCTTAACCACTGGACCACCAGGGAAGTCCCTTAATGTATTTTTTAATAGATTTAAATTCATTTTATTAGCTTAAAACACAGAAAGATATTTTTAATCTCCTGGTCATAAAATTAATTTAGATTTGTGATGACTCAAAAATTTAAAAAGTGTTGAGGACTTTTTTTCTTAAACCCAACCCTAACTCCAGTTGCTAAAATTCAGTCTTTAGCTGACAATATTTTTTATGAGTTTTTTCCTTTCCTTTTCTTCTTAGGGCCTCATTTTTCCACTCTTAAATTAAATTACATCTTTGTCCCTGGCCAGTACGTCAGTGATTCTCATCAAGGACTTCTTTATAATTCTAGAAAAAGTAAGAGAAAACTACTCTGTTTCAGGCCTTATTACTCAGTTCATTTCTTTACACCTAGTGACAAGGGAAGCAGCCCTGTCAATAGGATTTAAAACCAAGAAAAAAGTGAGATTAACAGGAACTGGCCCTGGGATTGTGGCATCAGAGTCATCTACTGAAAATGGATGTGGGGAGGGAGGACAGAGGTGGGGACAGCAGCAGTGTCTCCTCAAAGACAAACTGGTCCCAGGTGTGCCCTGCTTTGAATTTGGACAGTGCCATCCCCTTCAGGCATTCCTTGGCCTGTAAATACTGAAACTGAGGGGTATCCCAGCATAGAATGCTGTATCCTTAGCAGAAGTGACTCATCACATTGGCCAGAGCAGCTTCTGAAACAAAAATTCCCTCTAATTATTGCTTTTTTTAATGTGCTCTGCCACTTCCAAAGATGGAATCCAAACCCTAAGCTTTTCCTTGCCTAAATTGGCTGCTTGCTTTCAATTGTGGCTCATGTACATGGTCAGAGTCTTGGCCCCTGTGGCCTCCATTAGCAGGGATACAGTGCATAGCGACGGCTGAGAGCAGGGCCAAGAAAAGCACCAGTCTTTCCTGTGGCATCTGCAAGTCTGAGCTCAAAGTCTGACTGAACTGTAGGGTTTTTTCCATTCCTGCAGAGAGAATGAAAAATCTCTCTTGCGCTGATAGCCTAGGCAACTGTGGTGAAAGAACATGAGGAGATAGCCACCCTCAGTAGATCCACATGGTGCTGGTGATCTTTCATGGTGAGGTGAGGTTTTTTAATCGGTGCTCTGGGGTGGCTTTGCAAAAGCATTTTCATTTCTCCCCATCTTCTCCTTCCTCCTCTACCTTAATTTCCTGTATATGAAACAACTTCAGAGGGATACAATTTCTGCATCAGCAGTCCCACTGGGCCCTCTGCAGAGGGATATGCGAAATAGATACTGCGGAGGAAAGAGGCTGGCGCTGCCGTCACATGGGGTGGCGGTTTAAGTTTGTGAGTAGTTGCTTAGCACCTGTAAAAGGAAGAGTGTCATCAAAAGCTCCAGCTGTAGGGGCATCAGCAGCTGTGGTGGCTTCACTAGCTGACGCTGCAGCTCTCTTACTTTTTTTAATCCCCCAAAGAGAAATTTTCCCACCCTTTCCTCCATCTGGGTGGTTGCATCCAACACAGATCTGCCAGGCTGTGTTCTGGGAATTCAGGGCCCTTGGATGTTGTGTTGTGCCTGCAGATGAGGGGAAAGCCTGTGACACCCTCCTCTACCAGAGAAGGAAGAATTTCTGGGCAGCGCTGAAGTTGGACATCTAAGGTAGTTTTTGCTTTGTTCACTTTGATTTCCTTCTAGATTTAACGTTGGAGGGGTTTGTACGTTACTTTCTGTGATTCTTTTGGCCTGTGATTTTTAGCCCTTCTTGCCTTCATTGATCCCTCTTCTTCAACTAAATTTAACCTTGGGAAACCCAAGGTACTCTCCTATTCTGGATACCTCTGGTTATGCTCTCAGGCCTGTGACTTCTGAAGCCATACAGCCTTTTATTGTGTGACAGACATGCCATTGTCTTCTTTACCTGCTCATTCTCAGAGCTCCACAAAGAACCTCTAGGTTGGTGAGTTTTCTCTGAGAAAATGGCTTTCTCTGTGCTCAAAATGAAATTATTTTTAATGTATGTAAACTCCGGTAGGAAACAAATGCTTATATAGTTACCTCACAGCTGTTGGAGAGCAGGCTGAGGGTCCCTGGGCTTTTCAGTGGCAATTTTTCATTTCTTTCAACGACTATTGACTGAACCCTGGCCACGCTTGTGTGGAGGATGGATGCAGCTGTGGAACAGGCCGACTTGGGTCCTTGCCTTTGTGGATCTGTCTGCAGCCCTGACTCCCGCTGCCGAGACTGGCAGTTAGCGGCCCCTCAACGGCACTGGCATCAGCAGACACAGGGGTCTCTTCTGCTCTTTTCCACAGCTCCCACAGAAAAGTGCCATCATCCCTTTTCAACCTGACAAAGCAAAAGGAATGTGGAATTGTGTCTTTTTCTTTATACTTTTGTCAGCGAAGCCTTTATTCCTTTATCCTAATGGGATCCACAAAGGCTTTAAGGCAGCCCTGAGACAGTACTTATTCCCTGTTGGTTACTGAAACAATCTATGGGCAGGCATCTCAGTTGGGAAACAGCCCTGTTGCCATCCTGCCATAAATACAGGCTTAAACTGGAAAAATACAGTTGGGCTGCAGAGGAGCTGTGTTGCTATTGTTTCCAGAGATTTTTTTTTAAAGTAAATTTATTTATTTATTTTTGGCTGCGTTGGGTCTTCGTTGCTGCGTATGGGCTTTCTCTAGTTGTGGCGAGCGGGGGCTGCTCTTCGTTGCAGTGCATGGGCTTCTCATTGCGGTGGCTTTTCTTGTTGCGGAGCACAGGCTCTAGGTGCGCGGGCTTCATTAGTTGTGGCTCGTGGGCTCTAGAGCTCAAGTTCAGTAGTAGTAGTACACTGGCTTAGTTGCTCCGCGGCATGTTGGATCTTCCCGGACCAGGGTTTGAACCCATGTCCCTGCATTGGTAGGTGGAGTCTTAACCACTGCGCCACTAGGGAAGCCCCTCCAGAGACTTTTGAGATGTTCCTTGACTCATCACATCCATCCCAAGAGTAACCGTAATCTCCCCCCACCGATAGCAATGAATTGAAAGAAAATATTAATGGTTTACATGTTTGAGTCTCTTCTATAGGGGCAACAGAAGGGACCAAGTGAGTGAGTTTTCTCCATGCAAATGTCTGTTCTTTGGGTTGTGTGGTTTTCTGTACCATGTGAAACTATAGGTAGGACTGGAAGTTGAAAGTCTCATGGCTTTTTGGACTGAGTCCTTAAGCCACTCTTAGGGTTCTGTCCTTTCTCTTAGATGGGGAAGCAGAATTCCCTCCTCTCTAGAGCACAGGTCCTGAGCTCAGGTGGACCTGAAATTGTCTCCCATTCCAGCCACTTACAAGCCATGTGACCTTGGGCAAGTTACTTAACATCCCTGAGCCTCAGTTTCCTCATCTAAAAAGGGGGTAAAAGCAATTACTTTATTGGTAGAATTAAATGAGATAATGAGTGTAAAGGTTTAATAGGGGTTCAGTAAATGATAGCTTCTTAATAAATGTTAGAACAACCCCAAAGCCTCTGACATGCATCCAGGGTACTTGGCTCCTGTGTAGCTTCTTTTATCTCTTATCTGTTGACCAAGAAGAACTATTGAAGTTACATAGTAAATGCTCAGCAAATTGTTGAATGAACGAGAGGGCCTTGGTACTTTCTTTGCCCTGTTGCCTTAGACCAGTACTTCACAGTGTGAGTTTTACCCTAGGAGGTGTGAGTTTTACCCTAGGAGGTGTCCTGAGAGATGCTTTGAGAAAACTGGCCAGTTAGATTTGGGGAGTGCTGTAGAGTCTGCAGTGTGTAGTTTCTAGCCCTCTCTAGAGATGAATAGTGCCTATCACTGTTCAGAGAAGCTTGGAAAAGTTGGGTAGAGAAGAAACCTCTCTAGCTTTTTAACCTTGGCATTTTCCAAGTTCCTTTGACTATATAGGCAATGATAGTGATAGTACTTCCATGAGGCTCTGATGAGGCTTCAATGAGTTCACGTGTGAGAAGCACTTAGTGCTGGGCAGAGTGAGCACCACAGAGGGGCTGCTGTAACCATGATTGTTCAGTGCTTTTTAATCTGCGGACTCTTCCGAAGTATTGAGCCATTCCCTACTGATGGACATTTAAGTTATTTCCAGTGGTATATTGTTATGGACAGTGCTGCAGGATATAAAACCCTTTTATCCTGTGCAGATATTTCTGTGGGAGAGATTTCTAGAAGTAAAATCGCTGGGTCAAAGAATATGCACATTTTAAAATTTGATAGATCCTTCGGAATTACCCTCCAAAATCTAATCAGCCATTATCTAACAGTTCATTTGCCCAGTAAAGAGATGAGAAGCTATCTCCCCTCGTCAGGCATGCACTGGATCTCTCTCCCCTCTTGTGAAATGAAAATGGAATGGAACACAAGGGCAAGTCACCTCTTTTCTGTCTTGCAGAGTCTGGCCACAGATAAGGGACCAAAATGACGGACTCAAAATATTTCACCACAACCAAGAAAGGTACTGTTTGTTTCATTGTGGGGTGTTTTTTTGTTTTTTGGGTTTTTTTTTTAGCTGCCTTTGGTCTTCGTTGCTGCACATGGGCTTTCTCTAGTTGCAGCAGGCGGGGGCTACTTTTCATTGCAGTGCACGGACTTCTCATTGCAGTGGCTTCTCTTGTTGCGGAGAGCACGGGCTCTAGGCGTGTGGGCTTCAGTAGTCATGGCACGCGGGCTCAGTAGTTGTGGCTCGCGGGCTCTAGAACGCAGGCTCAGTAGTTGTGGTGCACGGGCTTAGCTGCTCTGTGGCATGTGGGATCTTCCCGGACCAGGGCTCAAACCTGTGTCCCCTGCATTGGCAGGTGGATTCTTAGCCACTGTGCCACCAGGGACATCCCCATTGCAGGGTCTTATCCTCCTCTTTCCTTGCCCGATCCTTCTGCTTGCTCCCTGTGGTAGTGGGGAGTCCCCTGCATTGGCAGGCAGATTCTTACCCAGTGCACCACCAGGGAAGCCTGAGAGGACAGTTTATTAAGTAGTAATCACTCTAAAGGGCAGTGGGTGCTGGGATAAGGGAGGGGCGGGGCCCGTGGGAGGGCTGGGGTGGAGCTAGACAGATAAAGGGGGCGGAGTGAGTGCTGGAAGCAAGTGGCAAGAATCACTGAGAGCATTTTGAACCTTATGGATCCGGAGATTTGAACTGTGGATGGTGTAAGAAGTATGACTACTTCTTTCAGAATTCCAGAAGGAAAAAGCATTAGCTCCAAGTATAGAAAAAAGCCCTCTTTTGTTCCCCATGGCTTTAAATTGTTAAAAATTGTTAAATTGTTAAAAATGATGCCCCACCGCGCAGAGGAAAGAAAGCACACAATCCTGTCAGCAACTGCACAGTGGTATCTGTGCATATTTGGTCCTTATCGTTGGGCACGTGTTTTACGTGGTTGAAGTCAGAGTTTATATCCTGTTTTTCATAAATGTTTCCCCACAGTTCTGAAGACTCAGTCTGTTGAGTTGCTGCATCAAAATTTGCTAAGCTAGTCTTGTATTGTTTGGATATTACAGTTGATTTTGCTTTTCGGGAAATGGAGTTTGTTGTAGTGGCTGATAGATGTGCTTTAACCCTGTAAGCATCTTTCTGGCTGGCCCTTCCTTCCTCCTTCCTTCCCTCCAAGTGAGATTAACACTCGCCTGCTGACCAGATGAGGAGAGTTTGTTGTTGGGTCAGCTGAGCCAGGACCTGCAGTCCCCTCATCAGGTGGTTCATTTCTCAGTCCAGCCAGTTTTCATGTGTCTCTTCCATGTGCAGTGGAGGAGACAAACGGAGTCTCTGACCTGGCTTTGCTTGTCCTTGGGCAGAGAGGACAGTTTATTTATTTATTTATCTATTTATTTTAATTTAAAAATTTTTTAATTTTATTTCTTTATTTTTGGCTGTGTTGGGTCTTCGTTGCTGCATGCGGGCTTTCTCTAGTTGTGGCTAGCGGGGACTCCTCTTCGTTGTGGTGCGCGGGCTTCTCATTGTGGTGGCTTCTCTTGTTGTGGAGCACGGGCTCTAGGCGCACGGGCTTCAGTAGTTGTGGTGAGTGGGCTCTAGAGCGCAGGCTCAGTAGTTGTGGCTCACGGGCTTAGTTGTTCCACGGCCTGTGGGATCTTCTCGGACCAGGGATCAAACCTGTGTCCCCTGCATTGGCAGGCAGATTCTTACCCAGTGCACCACCAGGGAAGCCTGAGAGGACAGTTTATTAAGTAGTAATCACTCTAAAGGGCAGTGGGTGCTGGGATAAGGGAGGGGCGGGGCCCGTGGGAGGGCTGGGGTGGAGCTAGACAGATAAAGGGGGGCGGAGTGAGTGCTGGCCCAAGTCCATCAGGGAAAGGAAAGCCTAGGCACAAGTTACTGAAGAGTGTGATGGAAGAAAGGTTGGAGAGGTGTGTGGGGCCTGGCGAGCCAGGTCAGAGTGGGTGAACAGTGCCGAGTAAACTGGGGTGTCAGTAGTGGGGGTTTTTTTTATGGGTTTTCTTTTGAGGAGAATGTCTAGAGAAATGTCTGGGACCAAATTTGACATCATTAATGGTTTTAGGCAGGGGGAGGTCAGAGGCAGATTCTAATCAAGGATCGAAGTGGGTGAGGCTGTGGGGAGGCAGGGAGATCAGAACCACAGTTCGCATGAGAGATGATGCTGCCTGAGCTGGGGAGGAATGCAGGGGTGTTGGGGATAGAATTGGATGCCTTGTATGTGATTGAGGAGGTAGGCTTGGTAACTGGTTGGATTTGGGGCACATTATAGGAAGGAGGCATTTCTGAAGCAGGCAGATCCCGGGATCACCCCACTAGCCTTCTTGGGGCAAAGGTGACTCGGGCCTAGATCCATCAGTTGACTGCCAGTTGTACTGAATCTAGCCAAACACCTCAAACAAAGCAGGGGCAGCCCAGCAGCAAGGCCCAGGGTCAGTCACATGGTCTGTTGGATCCCATAGCAGGGACACAGCCCCCTTAGTCTCTTGGAGGAGAAGGGCGTGTGTTCCTTCAGCTCTCCAGAGCCTTGGATTTGAACTGCAAGGTCTGCAGATTCCTTCTGGCTCTGTTGAGCAATATCCTCAGTGTGGCCTTGCCCGGGCTGTGCTGCACGATTGTTCTTAATTAACCTGTTTACTGTCTCTCATTTCAAGTTCTTTGCTGAACACCACATTGTTCAGTCATTAAAAAAATTTTTTTTAAAAGAGCAAAACAAAAAAACCCTGTTAGTTTTCTTTTTTTCACTGTAAATCCATCTAGAACTTCTTCTATCACTTCCCCCCACATGATAGTTTCTGCTTCACCCCCAACCCAAGTAACTTGAGAGGGAAGCCCGGGACTCTCCTACAAAAGAGGGAGCCAAGACAGAGGTTCACGTGGTAAATTAGTAATAATAGCGTCCACCTTTAATGCAGGCCACTGAGTGCCAGGCACTGAGCTGAGCGTTTTGCATCTGTTACATGAGAAGAGTCAAGGCCCCAGGCAAGGCAGAGAGTACAGACAAGGAAATGGTTTCAGAGAAGCAGGGTGAATGTCCTGGGTCAGCCAGAGCACATGGGCTTTGGAGCTGGCAGACCTGGTTTTGAATCTTAGCCTTCCTCCTCATGGCTGTGTCCTTGGGCAAGTTCCTGAACCTCTTCTGGCCTCCACTTGCTCATCTGCAAAATGGAGGCAAGTGTGGAGTTGTTGTGAGGATGCAATGAGAAAAGGTGTGGGAAGAAGTTAGGGAGGTGCCTGGCTTAGAGAAAGGCTCAGGAAAGGTTGGCTGCAGCTGGTTAAAGGGCAGGAGACCTGTCTCACTCCAGCATTTGCCCTCTTAACCTGTTATTGGGGTTATCAGGCCCCTGACTACCTCTCCATGGCAGGGCCTTGAACAGTCCTACTTCCTCGTTTGCTTTTTCCAGATCATCAAGTTCTTAAGAACAGTTTATTAAGTGCTAGAGCCCTTGTGGAACAGCTGAATTCCCATTTTCAGAGCCGAGCAACCACTTGTGGATCAGGAAGTGAAACCCTGAGAGAGCTCTTTTAACTAGAAGCTCTAGGAAAACAGGAAAAGCCTATGTGTTGAAACTGAGCAAATCCTGCCCTTTTCCCTCAAACCTTAAGTCCCCAGGTTCCATCCCACGCTGCTTTGAGGGCTTTGGGTGAGGGTGGCTGAGGAGAGCTTTGCTTCCCTCAGCATGTTTTTAGCCATCTGGCTGAGCAGTACCTGGCAGCACACTTTTTGTCTCCCTCAGAACCTCTGTAGCTTCCATGGCTCCTCTCCCCTCAATCTGACGTGATCTCCAACCTTCCATCCTGATAATTCAGAGTTGTTTCCCTTGCTGCCTGCCCACCCAGGGCCAGGGCCTGAAGCTGCCTTCAGCGGGCAGCACAGAGTGTCTTCCCTGCCTCCCTCCCATTCTTTTGGAAGTTGGGGACTGGGAATTGCCCCTTGGCAGAGTGGAAATGGATCACTCATGCTGCCTCCTTTTTTAGGGGAGATCTTCGAGCTGAAGGCAGAGCTGAACAGTGACAAGAAGGAGAAGAAGAAGGAGGCAGTGAAGAAAGTGATTGCATCCATGACCGTGGGCAAAGACGTCAGGTGTGCAGGGGTAGGCCAACTGGCAGCTGGAGGCAGCTGACAGAGGGAAGCTTTTGAGGTTGGGTCCAGTTCGATCCCTCCTTTAAGGTATCCCTAGGGACCCATGTCTCCCCTTCACAGATCTTTCCAAATAGAAGGTTTTGTTTGCAGAGCGGTCATGCGCTCAGATGTTGATGGGGTCAGGCAGTAATAGAGCAAGTGAAGTGGGCTGGGTCGAAAAGGCAACAGGCAATGCAGTGGATGTGCTGTGAGCCCTGTCAGAAACTCCAGAGGTTGCTGCCTGCTGGGGAAAATGACCCCAGTGGGACCAGGTCTTTTGGTTTTTAAAAAGAACAGGGAATCTGGATTTTTCATTTTAAATCTCCTTGTTTTAGATTGCCAGATGAGGGAATTCCCTGGCAGTCCAGTGGTTAAGACTTGGCGCTTTCACTGCTGTGGCCCCGGATTCAATCCCTGGTCAGGGAACTAAGATCCCACAAGCCATGCGGTGCGACCAAAAAAAAAAAAAAAAAAAAAAAATTGCCAGATAATACTAAACAAACAAACACTGTGCAAGTAAAACACACCTGCACGTTGGGCTTGTTAAATTTGTCATCAGTTTGCAGCCTCTGGTGTGCATCTGTTGCCAGAGCACATCACATATAGAATTGTGGCGACTCCTTTGCTCATGCATCTCCCCAGCCTGGAACGTCCCTTCCCCTTGTCCATTTACACTGCTGCCTCCTTCATCATGCCAGCTGACTACCCTGAACACGCAGCATTTGCTGTGTTCCTGTCGCCTGGCACTAATTGTAGACTGTCCTCTTCTTATGTATACTTGTGCTTATCTGCCCACCACATTGTTGAGTCCCCAAGAACAGGAGCTGGATTCTGTGATAGCTTAACACTTGCACAGTGTTTGAGAGTCAGCAAAACACTTTTAAATGTTTTCCTGGCAATTCCCATACTGTAGGTAAGGATATTTTTCCTGCCAAAGAAACCAGAAACAATGACTGCCCCATGGTCATGTGGTTAATGGAGGAACTGGACTCATGCTCAGCCCTTCTGAAATCCAGACCCAGTGTGCTTTCCCCCATTCCCTCTCCTTTGGGCCCTTTTGGTGCCCAGTCCTGTGCCTCATAGGCCTGGGTGCTGACATGGAGCAGCTCCCCATCTGGATCCCTCAGCAGGAACCCACAGCTCCAGACTTCTCCATGGATTTCCCTGTCCCATTGCCATGCTCAGCAAGGGGCCTCCTGACAGCACACAGTAGAAACAGTTCTGCAGAGAAACCTGCTGAGGACACAGCGGCAAAGGAATCAGGTGTCTGCTGGAAAACTGGGCCTCCTTCCAAGACAGATTCTTCGCAGGACAAAGCTGCTTTCCTTCAACTAGAACACCCCTGTCACAGAGGAGGCACCCCTGTCATCTCAAATGAGCTTGTTGTGCTGATGTGACAGACCCAAACGAGCAAGTCAGGCTTCTCAGCTCCCCCCCTTTCCTGGTTCGTCATCTTCCAAGGTGATGCATCAGCTTCAGCACTGACTGGACTCTCCTGCCTGTCGGGTCTCAGGAAATTCACTTTGACCTCTTAAGTCTGTGTTACCGGGTCCTTGCCCATAAAATCACGAAAATTGAGAAGGGAGGTGATAGATAATTCCAGAGACAGAAAATTGACCACTAACCATATTTCACATGTCAAGGGGCCTGTGACCCTGGGACTGTGGTGTACCATGTTGGGAAGGGTTCTGCCCAGTATAACAGTGGTCCTAAGCACGGGCTTTGGACTCAGACCTGGTGCCTTAGGCAACTGTTTGATATTTGTGAACCTCAGTATTGTCTTCCGTAAAGTGGGGATAATCCACTGACTTCTCAGGGCTGTTAAACGAGATCATTATGTAAAGCCCCTAGCACCAAGCCTGGCGTGTAGCGCGTGCTCTGTACACACGGGCTGGTTCTTAGTGGGTGCCTTGTAGTGACTGCAGCCCAGTCCATCCCTGCTCCCCTAAGCCCTCTGCAACCAGCAGCCCAATATAAGCAGCCATGTCAAGTATCAGAGAAGGAAAAACAATCATTTTCATTTCTGTAGCACCTCCTAGATGTCAAGGACTAGATACATTAAGTATGTTGTCTCTTTCAATTATCACAAGGGCCCTGTGAAATGGGGTTTTGTTATATCTTTCTTGCAAATGAGGAAACTGAAACTGGGGATAAAAGAATTTTCCCAACTTGATTCAGCCAGCAAGAGGCAGAGCTGGGTTTGAGCCAGGTCAGATGGGCTCTAGAGCTCATGTTTGAACCCTGTGTAAAGAACAGAGGACTTTTTTGCTTTTAAAATCACCCTTTGGAATCCCATTTCTACCAACAGATGTTCACGGTAATGGAGCTGTTGCCCTGCCTTTTACTAAGAAGTCCTGTTATGTTTTCCTTCCCTCCTTCCCACTCACCCTCCTCCCCAACCCCCATTAGCTGCCTGAAAAGTCTTCCTCTTCTTTTTTTTCACCTTTCCCACATTGACGATGCTTTGACCTGCCAGTGCCCTCTTCCCCGACGTGGTGAACTGTATGCAGACGGACAACCTGGAGCTGAAGAAGCTGGTATACCTGTACTTGATGAACTATGCCAAGAGTCAGCCCGACATGGCCATCATGGCCGTCAACACCTTTGTGAAGGTAAGTAGAAGCTTGGTGTGGGGCTGGGGTGCTCACTGCTCCATCTCCCCTCAGTCTCCCGGGGTGGGGCGCTACAGCCCTGGGTAGAAACACGGAGGATCCTTTCCAGACCGCCTGACTCCCAGCCTGGGGGCCTCTTTCTCCAGCAGAGGGCTCCCGTTGTCTCCAGAAAATCTGATGCTACAGACCCTGCTAACTCATTCCATGTGAGGTCGCCCCAGGCCTTTCGATCCCCGTGTGCCCTGGGCTGAGCCATGGCCCTTTGTCATTTGCCAGCTGAGGATGCAGCATGAGTCTGAGGGCTTCCGTATTGCCCTTCTAGACTTCACTCCTTTCTGCTTGTTCTGTCCTCCAGATTGAGGGGAAACAGGGACTTGTGTTGTCAGCTCTGTGCACCTTTAAAACCTTAGCTCCCCAGCCCTGTCGATGCTTAGATGTGGGCGAATGAGGGTTCTGTGGCCCAGTGGGAAGATTGAGGGTTGTGGTGCTGGGTGGACGCGGCTTGAATTGTGGCTCTGCTCTGTGACCGGGTGAGCTCCCAACCTTCCTGAGGGCCTCAGCTCCCTCACCTGTGAAATGGGAACAGCATTGTGTGTCTGCTGTGAGGATCAGAGGGAACAGTGCAAACCCTGGTATCTGGCAGATGCTACGTGCCCACACACAGCACTTACTTTTGGTGCTGTTGGCCGCAGTCGGTGGGAGATCCCACAGCAGCTGTCTAATGTTGCTCAGCTCGCCCCTGCCCCCGGCCAATGGCTGGTTTCCCTCAGGACTGTGAGGACCCCAACCCCCTGATCCGGGCCCTGGCTGTGCGGACCATGGGCTGCATCCGCGTTGACAAGATCACAGAGTACCTGTGTGAGCCACTCCGGAAGTGCCTGAAGGACGAGGACCCATATGTGCGCAAGACGGCGGCCGTGTGCGTGGCCAAGCTCCACGACATCAATGCCCAGCTGGTAGAGGACCAGGGCTTCCTGGATACCCTTAAAGACCTCATCTCTGATTCTAACCCCATGGTAAGTCTCTGCCACCCACCCTGCCACCTCCACCACCTCCAGGGTTGCTTGGGAAGAGCTCTGCTTGACCCTCCACCAGGCAGCCCCAGTTCTTGGAAGTCAGAGCCCTGCAGGGTGGGCTAGGTGTTTTCCTACCCGCAGTGGTTTGGGCGCCATCTTTGGAGTGAGCTAGACCTGGATTCCCTTCTCTGCACAGCCCTCTCTAAGGAGCTGTGTGACCTCAGGCATCCTACCTAACCTTCCAGAGTCCTCTTTTCTTCATCAGTAAGATGGATCTAATTCTGCATGGCTGCCGAGGGTGTTGGGAGGCTTAAGCCGTTAAGGTAATGTGCCTGGCATAGCCTGGCACACAGTGGGTGTGCACCCAAGACTAGTACCCTCCTTCCCCTTCCAGTCACTGTCATTGTCACCGTCCTCTCACCAAGACTGTCAGAGAGCTCTGAATGCGAGGTACTTCTCCCTTTCCCCACTTCTTTGCAGGGTTGTAGAGAATCCCCTTGAAGTAGTGTAGCCTGGAGGACAGGGCACCAGAACGCAGCTGGGAGGGGAGCTGGTCTCCTCATGGCTGGTGATGGCAGCAGTTTGGAGAACAGTTCGGTAGGGCCATGTTTAAAATGAAATGTACAACCCACCCGGCCCAGACATTTCATTCTGTGTCCCTCTGAAACACTGATCACACGCGGGTGCCGAGTGGCCAGTACGGCGATGGCCGTGGGAGCACTGCTTGGTTACCGGAAAGTTGAAAACCATGCAGAACACACATAAAAACGGCTGCTCTGGTGGAAATGGGTTGCAGCCCCAGAGCTTCACCTGGCAACCCATCTGTGCTCCAGCCCCTCCAGCCCCCGAGGGGCTCTGCAGGAGGAACCTTCTAGCTCTGAGAAGCACAGTTGTCAGCTCCCACAGTGAGCTGCTGTTGCTGGTAGAGCGGGACTGCGTGTTAGGTAACAGGGAGTGCTATCTGTTGCAGGAACTTGTAGCTATATCTTTCTTGTTTTGTGTTTTTCTTTATTGGCAGGTGCACTGACTTTAGTTTCAGCTTACAGAGAAGTCAGTAGGGTGCGTGCTTGGAGTGGGTCTCGGTGCTCCAGACCCTGCCCTTCAGGTCATATTCCTTTCAGGATGTTTGAGCTCTGACTGGTCAACATCATTAGCCTCACTGCCTCCCTGGCCCGAGAGCAGCGTCCCAGCCTCTGCCCCTTCCACCCTCTCAACCAGGTGGTGGCAAATGCAGTGGCTGCCCTCTCGGAGATCGCCGAGTCTCACCCCAGCAGCAACCTGCTCGACCTGAACCCACAGTCCATTAACAAGCTGCTGACCGCCCTGAACGAGTGCACCGAGTGGGGCCAGATCTTCATCCTGGACTGCCTAGCCAACTACACACCCAAGGACGACCGGGAGGCCCAGAGGTAAGAGGCTGCCCTTGCTCGCCGGCCTTGCCGGGCCCTGGGGTGGGAGACTTCAACCATGAGCTGGCCCCAGGCTTCTGGGGGGCTTCTTTCCAGGCCTTGCCCCACAGACCATCCTCAGACACAGAGCCAGCAGGTTGACAGTGGTGTTGCTTCGGGCAGTCAGCTCACTGAGGGCACAGAACAGAAGCCAGGGCCTGACCTGGGAGCTGACAGAGAGATCTCGGTCACGGCGGGCTGAGGAAAGAGGTGGACAGCATGAGAGCCACCACTCGTTGAATTCTTACTGGGTGCCTGGGGCTCTGCTGGGTGCTTCCTACGCGTTAGATAATCTTTAAAGAAACTCTGTGAAGGCAGCCCCATCATTGTCCCCGTTTTACAGGTAGGGAAACTCTGGGTTAGGGAGGTGGAAGAAATCACCTAGGTCACGCAGCTGGGTTTCCCCTGACTCTTGGTCCTAACCAACATGGTATCCTGCCCCTTTTGAATGCCCTCACAACAGAAGGGAGTGAGTTGACATTCATCCAGTGTTTACTGACTGCCAGGCACTGTGCTCAGTGCTGTACATGCATTATCTCATTTAAGCCGCCAGCAACCGTGTGAAGTTGGCTCATCATCTCCATTTTTTTAGGTGAGGAAACTTGAGGCTCAGAGTGGTTTTAACCTGCTTGGGGTCAGTTAGCAGGAAACAGAACCAGGAGCTAGGTCTTCCTCCTACAGAAGACATGCTATCTTGATAACTAAATACAGGGTGTTTCCCCTTGCTTGTCTCTCCTATTTGTCCCCCTCGGAATGGACCGCAGCATCTGTGAGCGGGTCACCCCCAGGCTCTCCCACGCCAACTCCGCTGTAGTGTTGTCTGCTGTGAAGGTGCTGATGAAGTTCATGGAGATGTTGTCCAAGGACCTGGACTACTACGGCACGCTGCTCAAGAAGCTGGCCCCGCCCCTGGTCACACTGCTGTCAGCCGAGCCGGAGCTACAGTACGTAGCCCTGCGAAACATCAATCTCATCGTGCAGAAAAGGTACTGGGACCACCACAAATGAGTAGTGTGTGCCCTGGGGGGGATCTCCTGCTGGGAACAGGGGCTCTGAAGGGAAACAGACCTGTCACCGTGCAGGATGTCTCAACAGCTTAACTCAGGGGTTCTGTGCCACCGGCATCTTTGTCCCACAGGGGACATTTGACAATGACTGGAGACATTTTTGGTTGTCACAGTGGGGGCTGCTACTGGCATCTCGTGGATGGAAGCCAGGGATGCTGCTCAACATCCTACAGTGCACAGGACAGCTCTGCCCCACCATAGAACTATCCATACCAAAATGTCAGTAGTGCTGAGGTTGGGAAACCTCGGCTTAGCCTAACCAGGTAGCATGCCGGATAAAGGCTAGCGTGCACTTCTTAACCATGGAGAGTGGATGGTCCACAGTTCACACAGCCTTCCTGAAACAGGCTGTAAGATCGTGTATGTGTGCGCATACTCATTTTTCCTGGGTAAGAGTCCATAGCTCTAGAGGCTGGAGGACTCCAAGATGAGGCGCCATGGATTTTGCATTAGCCTCAGGGCCACTCAGAATGCTGAGCAGCCAGTTTCCGTCCACCCAGTAGGAATGACCACAGTAGTGAGCCACTGCTCAAGGGAAGGCATCTGACACCCAGGGTGGGTTGGGCTAAAAAACAAGGACCGATCCAGTAAGGGTGCCAGGCAGCTCCATGGAGTGGGGCCAGACTCTGCAGTTCTACTTCCAGCCTCTTTGGTCAAATGGCTGGATCAGCAACTAACTCAAAAGCAGAACAAGGGCCTCTTGTGGACAGGGAGCATGTGTGGAAGACCACATATGCTCCCTGTCCTTATAGCTTCAGTCTGGTTCTTAGTACACACATGGGGGCCCAGAAAGATCAGTGGAATTCAGACATTTGCAAAGGTTTGGGAGGTAAATTGGGGCAAGCTTTCTGAGTGCCTGAACAAAGGGATGAGACTAGGGATTCACAGTTGCAATGTGGGGTTTAGTGAGGTGTCATGAACTGTGGATCCCAATCAGCAGGAGGGGCTCCCTGTGCTATATTTAACAAGGCAAACCTCCTAAGAAGTTGACCCTGTTGCTGAGGCACCACCAGGCCCAGGCCCAACATGCTGTTGGGCAGCTTGTGCCAAGTCCTGATGGCAGAAATCACAACTTCTGCCCCCCAGCTCAGGATCCTGCCTCGCTTTGCCAGGACCTCCCCGCAGCCTGCTCAGCAACACCGAGGACCACCCTGGGCAGGGTCCCTCCTTTCTCTTTGCTGAGTCTTCTCGCCTCTTCACCGTCTGTCCTCATTCCTTTTTGTTCCTGCTCTCTTTTCTGGAAAGGGTGCCGGAGTAGGAGTCAGGTAGGGGTGGTGACTCTCATCTTGCTTCCGCCCTTATTAGCACTAGATGTGTGACCTAGGGCAGGCCCCTCCCCTCTCAGGTTTCCTCAGCTAAGAAAAATGAGGTGGGTGGTGCCGGTGAGGGAGGAGCAATGACACTGGTGACAGTTCCTGCCTAGCAAGTGCCTTCTCTGAGGCAGATATGGATCATGCTAGATGCTTTGCATCTACCTCTCACAACAGCCCTGTTATGTAGGTGTCTGTGTCGGGATCCCCAGGACCACCCCCCACACACACACACTTAGAGATTCACTAGAAGGACTCACAGGAGACAGCATATCATTGTTTTCATAGCTGAGGTTTATCATCGACGTGGTAGGGCTGCACAGCTGGATCATGAGGGAGAAAGACAGGTGGAGTCTGGAGGAATCCTCGTGCAGGCTTCCCATGGGGAGTCACATAGAGCATGTTCCTCCCCCAGCGACAGTGCAGCAGCATGTGTGTAATGTTTCTGCCCAGGGATGCCTGTTTGAGACTTAGCACCCTGTGGTTTTTGGGGGGGGACGAGTCATAAAGGCACCCTCTGCCTGACACCTACCAAAATTCCAGGCTCCTAGAAGGAAGGCAGGTGTTCAGCAAAAACCATGTTGTTTATACAAACAGTCAAGGCACAGTTAATCACCTTTATCATTTAGGGAATGGTGAGAGCACTCCCAAAAGCTGAATTCCTAGATGCCAGGCCTTTCTAAGACTGGCAACTCGGGCCTGCAAAGGTAATGCTTCCGACACAGAACACTTCCTATTTCATGAGTGAGGAAATGGGCCTGAGGTCACCAGCTAGGATTGGAACTGAGGCCTGACTCCCAAGCCTGTGGCCTGATGCCTGTGGCCTCTTGAATGTGAACTGTTTCTTGCTCATATTCCCTCTTCCCTTCCTGGAATGTGGTTGGACACACAGGGGCTGGTCAGAACCTTGGTTGGCAGGTCCTGTGCCCAGGAGCGTGCAGCCATGGGGGCGACTGCTTTCACGGATGTCAGTTTCCATGTCCGACCCCAGAAATGTCCCAGCAAATGTGAAAGGGTTTTCTCACAGGGCCTGTGACTTGCTCTTTGCTCTTCGGGCAACCTCGCCCACCACCAGGCCTGAGATCCTGAAGCACGAGATGAAGGTGTTCTTTGTGAAGTACAATGACCCCATCTACGTGAAGCTGGAGAAGCTGGACATCATGATCCGCCTGGCCTCCCAGGCCAACATCGCCCAGGTCAGCAGAGGGTGGTGCCCAGCGCACCGGGCTCTGTGAGCAAGCTCTCCACAAATGTTAACTGATATTTTTGTGATTAAAGAGTTTATTCTCTCTGTTATTACTTCACATCCATTGAAGTGGTAGTTAGGTGGATATGTTAGCTAGATCAACCAAACTAAGGATTGTCCATCCCTGCCAACTAGTCCTTCCTGTTTTCCTCTTGGGGCACCTGACAGCTCTCTCCCTCCCTTGGAACTTCCACCTCGAACAGGAGGCAGAATCCCACCCTTCTAGGGGTGTGTGCATACCCACAGCCCAGGGGTGTTCCAGGAGGTTGCCCTGCCAGATCCCCGCAACTGCATCTTTGTTTGGGGCACAGGTGTTGGCGGAGCTGAAAGAGTATGCGACAGAGGTGGATGTGGACTTTGTACGGAAGGCTGTGCGAGCCATTGGCCGTTGCGCCATCAAGGTGGAGGTGAGGCTCTGAGACTCTGTCCTTGGCGGGGGGAAGGAGGAAAGGAAAGGAAGCTGAAACCAGGAAACCAGTCTGATTCCAGAAGAATCTGCCAGCTGCTCATGGTCCAGGAAGGCCTGAGGGTCACAACTGGAGCCCCCAAGGCACCCACGGTACAGATTTGGTTGGGCTCCTTCTCATCTGTAATCTCCTTTGGGCCTCTGAGTTGCTGCAGATGAAATTAGCCCATCATCATCAGGGGTCTCCTGCAGCATTAGCTAAGACAGTGTGGCAGCCCAAGCTAGTGGTGGCCCTGGTAGACTTAGCTCTCACTTTGTGGACCTTTGGGGCAGGGGCTCTGCCTGTTGGACGTTTTGGCAGGTATCATGATTCAGCTGTCCATGTGCCCTTATCTTCAAATTCCCAAGGGTCATTCAGACCCCTGTGTCCTGGCACTTCGTCCCTCCCATTCTCTGCCTCTGGAGAGGTTCCTTGATCACTGATCTGACTTTCCTTAAATGGGTCTCCTGGAGGCTAGGGGATCTGGGACAGCTGGTCACTTCAGCCCAGCCCCTTGAGACGTTTTCCGTTTGGCAGTCTGAGAAATCTCTCCCATAGAGCCTAGTGCAGCATGTTGGAGTAGAGGGGTGTGGGGAGGGCTGGTCCAAGCAGAGACCTCCTAAATGCTTTTGGTCACGGGAGCCCATTTTGTGGAACAAGTAGAAGTGAAGCCCTGCTCTCAGGGCTTGGCCTAGAAGAGCTCCAAAGACCCTCCCTGCTCTCAGAAGCTCTACTGGCCTCCTCAGTCTAATTCTATCTCCCTGTGTCCCTACCATCGCAGGACCATCATTTTGTACCATTCTCCCACCTGTTACGTGCAGAGAGGGTTCTCCTATTTTCCTGCTGTGGAAAGGAAGGTGGGCAAGGTGTGACTGAGCCCTTGACCAAGGCATGTTGGTCAGAGGTTCTGCTGGAAGTGGGTGCAAGGCCTTGCCCACACTCTCCTCTTCCCACACAGCAATCTGCCGAGCGCTGCGTGAGCACGCTGCTCGATCTCATCCAGACCAAGGTCAACTACGTGGTCCAGGAAGCCATAGTGGTCATCAAGGACATCTTCCGCAAGTACCCCAACAAGTATGTGGCGGCCCCCCCGCCCCATGAGTGTGTGGCTCTGCTGGGGACGGGCTGGGGAGGAAAAGCAAGGAGGAACCTCTCCCTCTTCCTTATTTTTCTGCCACAAACAGCATTCTCGAAACCCTTTATTTTTTTCTTATTTCTCCTGAGCCTCCCCTGCTCTGCTCCCCAGACCCAAATAAGAACTAAAATGTAAAGGATAAAACTCAAATCCTGTTACTCGCCAGCCTCTCGGGCTCTTGTGGGGCAGCTGCCCGTCTCTGTTGGCCCCTCCTGGGCCTCCCCTGGGTGGCCCGGGCTCCCTCAGTGCTCATGTTCCGGCCGTGCCCTGGTCTCCAGGTATGAGAGCGTGATCGCCACGCTGTGTGAGAACCTGGACTCCCTGGACGAGCCTGAGGCCCGGGCCGCCATGATCTGGATTGTGGGCGAGTACGCCGAGCGGATAGACAACGCGGATGAGCTGCTCGAGAGCTTCCTAGAGGGCTTCCATGACGAGAGCACCCAGGTGAGACGTTGGGTGGCCAACTTGGGCATGGCCGGCAGCTCAGCACCTGCGGTCCCTCCCGCCCTGCCCCTCCTAAAACTGCACTGACGGTGCGGACAGACACAGGAGTGCTGTATGGGTGACAGGTGTGGCCCCTTTCTCCCCACACTGTGGTACCTAAGGGGTACATGTGAGGACACTCTGTGGTGGTGAATATTGAAGACTGCAAAAGTTTCTGGTTTTGTTTTAATTTTGTATTTATGTTTGGTTAGGTAGTACATTGACTTGGTTCAAAAAGTCCCCCGCATCGGCAGGTGGACTCTCAACCACTGCGCCACCAGGGAAGCACCCCCCCCCACTTATTTTTAAATACTGATAGTAAACTATACAAATTGAAACTGATTAGTACCTTTCATTATTCCCTTTAAAATACATTTGAAGGCCATGCCATTATTAATTATTAATTTGTGCCATTATTAATTTATTAATTTACAGTTTCAGAGGAGTCCTTCATGCAGAAAGACCATGTTTGTTTAACCAGCCTCCCCTGATGGATATTTAGGTGTCCAACCTTCTGCTCTTTTAAACAATACTCCTGTGAATAACCTGTGGAAAGCACATCTGCATGTGCAGCTGGAGGGTGAATTCTTAGAAGCACGATGCTAGGTGGAAGGGCCTGTGCATTGCAGGTTCAGGTTGCTGTAGCAGATTTCCCTTGGTGTGGAGATTGTTTTGGTTTACACTCCTGTCTCAGAGGTGGGAGAGTCCTCTCCTTACCTCCTTTGCCAGCCTAATGCGTGCTCAGACTTTATTTTTGCCTATCTGATTGATAACAAATGGTACCTTGGTGTAGTTTTGTTTGCATTTCCGTTTTGAGTGGGGTTGAACATCTGTACATTTGTATTCCCTCTTATGTGAACTGTCTGCTCATGCACATGGGGCCTTTAAAATGTCTGTGAGCACAGAAATCTTAACTGCCCAGATGGCACAGTGGAACCCAGTGGGTCAGACCCTGGACCTTGAATCGGAGATACCAGAGTCCAAACCCCTCTTCTGCCCCTTCCTGGCTTGCTGCCTTTATGCTAACCCTTTACCTGTCTGAGCCTCAGTTTCCTCATTTACAAAATGAGAGTCATAAGACTTTCCCTCATCCTGTGCTATGAAAGTTAAAGATGCTTTGTGTAATGTCCCTAACACATGCGCAGCCCCTAAATTAGAAGCACTCATTAATGGTGGTGTCGGTGTTGGTCAGAATTGGTTTAAAAGCACACTTATCCAGGCAGAAAAGGGGACCTATGGGTTCCTGTAGCTGAGTCCAAGGAGCATTCTCTCTTCTGCACCCCTGGGTGAAGGTGCGTGGGTGGTGGCAGCGGGGCTGTCTCTGCCCTCCTTGGGTGGCATTGCCCTTGGACAGGCTCCCCACCAGTGAAGCTTCCAAGGTGTCAGTGCTTCCAGGCTACGTCCTTCTCACTTAGCAACCCCGTAACTGCCTTCCCCTCAGTGGTTCCAGCAACAGTTCAGGCCTGTTTGCATTACCCTGAGCCAGTCCCTGTCTACGTGGATTGAGAGGGCCAGAGAGAAGGACAGTTCTCTGAGGGAAAGCCAGAAGATCAAATGGATGCTGGGTGGGAAAAACAACAGGTGTCTGTCACAAAATAATAATAGTAATTCTCACCGACTCCCACTGCAACCTGGCACGTCCAGCTAGCAGCCTGCCCCAGGGCTGCCTCCACTTCCACCACACCAGCCTCCCTCCCTTGTCTGAGAAGCAAAGCCCAGTCTGGGCTGGTTTCTGCTCCTGTAGTCAGGTCCTGCTGGGATGACTGCAGAGGATGCCCTGTGGGGGTGTTTCTGCCTGTGGCAGACCCCCATTGTAGGGTCTGGAGCGTTAAACCCGCCAAGCCCATTTCCTAATCTCTAGCACAGGGTTCCTGCAAAGCTTATTGGATGTTGTGTGTAAACTGCCCACTCCAGTGCTCAGCAAACAGTAGTTGGGTGGTGGTGGTGTTTTAATTAGGTGGCCTGTTTCCTTTGCCTCCTGGGTTCACAGCACAGTTCACAGCTTTTATAAGAATACTTAATGCTTTGCAGTTTGGGAACTTATTTTATTTATTTATTTTTGGCTGCATTGGGTCTTCGTTGCTGCACGGGCTTTCTCTAAGTTGTGGCGAGCAGGGGCTTCTTATTACGGTGGCTTCTCTTGTTGCAGACCGCGGGCTCAGTAGTTGCGCACGGGCTTAGTTGCTCTGCGGCATGTGGGATCTTCCCGAACCAGGGCTCAAACCTGTGTCCCCTGCATTGGCAGGCAGATTCTTAACCACTGCGTCACCAGGGAAGTCCTAGGAACTTATTTTAGATTGTCTCTTTGAGCCCCCTCGTCCTGGCTCCTAAGCCTCTCCAGCCGTGGACAGGGAGCGCTGCGTCTGGCCTGTCTGAGGGCAGGGGCGGCAGCATCTTGGCAGGGGGACTGCCCTGACCTGCAGGCTAACGGGGGCCTCAGTGTGTGTTTGGGGAGACTAGGTAGGGAGCTGAGGCGGCCCTGTTCCCAGGCAGCACTGCAGACCCGACAGTGATGAATGAGTGCTGGCAGCCAGCTGCCCGGGATTGGGGAGATCTTGGTAAAGAGTCCCTGTGTGGCAGTTGTGGTGATGTTGATGATGATGACAGCTGTCGTGCATTAAGCAGAGGACACAGTCAGTTCTTTCCGTTTGTTGTCTCATTGACTCTCCCCATCAACTCTGTGAGGTGTTGCCTCCATTTTATAGATGAGGAAACAGACTCAGAAGTTAAATGGCTCGTCCAGGGTCACCAGCTGGGAAGTGGTAGAATCAGAGTTCAAATGAGATGTGATCTAACTCTGGCTCCAAGTAAGCTGCCATAGATTGGTCTTCAGAGCTCACAAGAACCCCCTGAGGTAGGCTACACCTCTCCGTCAATGACTGAGGGTAAGTGGCTTTCTCTAGGCTACCCAGCCAGCAACTCGAGCCAGGTCTGGAAGCCAGTCCCCAAGCCGCCTCCTGCCTTGGACACAGCTAGCCTGCTCCTCTGCCATTGGCCCATGTGTCAACAAATTGCAGGGACTCTGGATGCTTAGTCCCAGAAACAGACTGCATCCCCTCAATCCTGCCTCCTGCTGTCAGCCCTCCCTGCATACCAGGGCAGCTAAGCCATTTGTTTTTGTAAGTGCCCTCCTGCCGGACAGGCCCAGGAGGTGCAGCCAGCCCCGTTGCCACCCTTCTGCCACAGACCTGTCCCTAGCACAGTCCGGGGAGCCTCAGGCTGTCCTCTTGTCCCAGGACTGACAAAATGCGATGGGGCTAAGAAAGGGCTATGCACCGAGAATTGTTCTTTCAGAGGTGTGTTTTTAGTCAGCAGGTATCTCTTAAGTGCCTGTTACACACCAGGCACTAGAATGAACAATAGCCAGGGATGCAGCAGTGACAGACACGATCCCTGCCCTCAAGGGGATCTCTCCATAGGGCGGCCCAGTGGCTGGAAAGCATTTCCAGTACTGTGGGTTGGCGCCAGTGGGGGGGACAGGAGGCTACAGAAGTGGGGAGGGGGCACAAGAGGCACGTTCAGGTGAAGGCAGTGGCAGGTGAGAGGTGGGGCTGGTGGGGGCGGGGCAAGAATGGTTCCCGCCCTCTGGTGGAAGCACAGTTCCTCACAACAGGCTGACTGTGTGGGCCCTGCTGCCCAAGTCTGCTGGGCATCCCTGGCACCTGTTCCACTTGTTGGCAGATGGTCTTTAATAAGCATACCAGGCACACGTGTTGCCTCCGTAAGCTGCGAGCTCCTAAAGGCTGTGAGGCCTGGAGCCCTGATGGGTTTCTGGGACCCTAGCACTGGGCAGCAGCCCCCACCTGCCTGGGGTTGCCAGATAGCACCGTGGCCAGCTCCTTCCTGAGTGGTCGGGCCAAGGTCCAGGCTTCTCAGCACTACCTTACCCCTGCTGGACTTGGCCTGTTTGCGTGGCCAACCCCAAACCCAGGAAAGCTGTTCTCAGACTTTGAACATCGTTTTCCCTCTCTGAGGTCCTCACCTGGTTTCCTACTGTCCCCACAAGAAGCTTACACTCCTTTCTCGCCTCCTCTTTGTCTTCCTGCAGGTGCAGCTGCAGCTGCTGACAGCCATCGTGAAACTCTTTCTGAAGAAGCCGACAGAGACTCAGGAGCTGGTGCAGCAGGTCCTCAGCTTGGCCACTCAGGTGGGTGCGCAGCCTCCCTGCTGTGCCCAGCATAGCCCTTGTTCCACGGAGGGAGCTTCAGTCCAAGGAGCCAGACCTGGGTGGTCCTGCCCCTAAAACTGGCACCACTGGGATTTGGCCCCAGAGCGTTCCAGGATCCCTGCTCAAGGAGCTTAGTCACAATCAAATAAAGGTGGGGTGGGGGCAGGTGGTGACTTTGAGCCAGACCATACATGAGAGAGGAGAGGGAAGTCCCTGAGAACCAGGAGGGCAGACGGTGGAGGAGGCAGGGAACGGAGGCAGGAGTGGGCTCGGGGGAAACCGGGGGGCTGGGCCACATCTCTTTAGGCGGTTTACGGGTGTGCTCCCGCCAGCGCTCAGGTTGCCATAATCAGTCGCCCTGTGATCCCACCCGTGTCGTGGGACTACGGATGGGGCTCCCCCTTCCCCTCACCTAGTTGCCCCGAGTTTCACTGGCTTCTCATCACCTCCCAGGACTCAGACAACCCGGACCTGCGAGACCGCGGCTACATCTACTGGCGCCTGCTCTCCACGGACCCCGTGGCTGCCAAGGAGGTGGTGCTGGCGGAGAAGCCGCTCATCTCGGAGGAGACAGACCTCATCGAGCCCACGCTGCTGGACGAGCTCATCTGCTACATCGGCACCCTGGCCTCCGTCTACCACAAGCCGCCCAGCGCCTTTGTGGAGGGGGGCCGGGGTGTTGTGCACAAGAGCCTGCCGCCCCGCACTGCCTCGTGAGTACCGGGGGCCACTCGCTGGCCTGAGCCTCCCCACCTGCTTCCTCGGTTCAGTAGCACAAGCACTCGGGCCTGAGTCTGAGCAAAATTATGATTCTAGCAACTTTTTAGTGAATGCTTACTACATACCAGGTATTGACTCGGTGACAACAGCTCTGAGAGATGTCCCCTCTTAAGAGATGGGGACAAGAGGCATAGAGAGCTTGAGTGCCTGGTGCAGCATCCCAGGCAGCAGAGCTGGGCTCAGACTCGATTCTGCCTGACTCCAGAGCCCCGTTCCTCTTGCCTTCCTGCTCTGCGGCTCCCAGGGTTGTTGGCCTGGTTGTCCAGTCCTCTGGGGACCAGCACCCGCTCTTCTCTTTAGAGTGGGCTGAGTGAGGGGAATACAGATGGCCCTCCCTTCCCTCAGCCCATGAAGCTGGATCTCTCGGAGAGCCAACAAGATGGATCAGGCCTCGGAAGGGGGAGGAAGGGGGGAACATTGACAGGCTTCTGGGACAGTGAGGAGACCCAGGTGCCTGTCCTCAGGGTGGATCCTGGAGACTGGGGGCTCTGGCCTCCCTGAGATAGCCTGACCCCCCACCCTGCTGAGCCTCTTTCCCTGTCCTGGCAGGAGTGAGAGCACGGAGAGCCCGGAGACGGCCCCTGCTGGAGCGCCCCCTGGCGAGCAGCTGGATGTCATCCCCACCCAGGGTGACCTGCTGGGCGACCTCCTCAACCTGGACCTCGGCCCTCCAGTGAGTGGCCCACCCCTGGCCACCTCCTCGGTGCAGATGGGAGCTGTGGACCTTCTCGGCAGCGGCCTCGACAGCCTGGTATGTCCTGGGGCCCCCTCTGGATGAGGTTGATAGTGATCTTTGGAGGAGCGATCGTTGAACGCCCTCTCTGCCAGACGCCAACCAAGGGCTTCAGGCACCTTTGCCTGCGAAGGTGATCATGTAGCTCCTTACACTTCGGTGAGAGACTGAGGCTTAAAGAGGTCAGGTGACCTTCCTTCCAAGAGCACACAGCTGCTAAGTGGCAGACACAGGATTTAGCCCCTTGCCGGGCTGCTGAACCCCAAGAGACCTGGGGCAGTGTAGGGCCTGTCCTAGCCCCTTCCCCTGAGTCTGGCATCTCGGCCCTGTAAGGCTGGAGGAGCCATACCTGCGTCCACTTACCCCACACGCTGCACTGGTTGGGGGTAGCAGCCCAGCAGGCCTGAGAGAGGCCCATGAGAGGTCAGGGACAGTCCCTCCTCCCCTGTGAAAGGGGTTGGTAAGACTGGCCTGGGTGTTTCCCTGGGATTTCTTCAGGCAGCTGGTAGAGCCGGGTAGAGGGGGCAGTGGGGCCCTTGTCACTTGGCCATGCCTGGCTCAGGTCCCCAAGGCCACAGTATAGGAAAGGGTAGGAAGGACAAGGGTGGTCAAGTGAGGCCAGTGGGTCATGCCCTTCATAGAGACAATGTGGGCCCCTCATAGGCCCAGCACAGTCTCGCACCAGGCCCCTTTTGGGTGGAGCAGCAATGACTAATTTTCTCCGTCTTTCCCTCTCTTTCTTATCTCTCTGTGTCTTCTTTCCTTGCTTTTCTCTCTGCATGTGGCTGCCTGTTCTCTTCACCCTGCCTGCTTCTGCTTGGAGATGGGGGATGAGCCTGAAGGGGTATGGTTCAACCCTTGTGCCACCAACCCTGCTCCTCCTAGATAGCCCGCCCAGCATCCCAAGGGTCGGATGATGTCAAAGCAGTCCCTCCCTGCTAGCCCTGGCCTCTGTCCAGTGTCCTGGCAGCCTCCGTATTGACTGCCCAGCATCCAGCTGCCCTTGGGCCCCCATATCCATTAATTCCTCAGCCCATCCTCACTACCCTACTATGAAGTTGCCTTGTCATCCTGAGGCTCGCCGGCCCTCTCAGTCCCCTCGATCCCTCTCTGACATCCTGGGGTGCGTGCTCTCGTCTGCTGAGCACAGCCCCCTCACAGCATTGTGTCTCAAGTACCCCTTTATCCATGGGCTGTTAGTTTGTGAGTGTCCCCAGCCCTTTCCCTCAGGGCCTGTGGAGCACGGGAGGGCTCGGCCTCTCCTCTCCACCCACCTCACTCTGTCTTGTTTCTGCAACTTAGAGTTGATGTGATGGCAGCCCTGCAATACCCCCTCCTGGCCTGCCCCCCTGTTTTCTAAAGGGCCAGGTGGCCACACTCATCCTGAGGCCCTGATGTCCCTGCCTTTGATGCCCACCTTTGACCCGTTTCCCTTCCTTTCTAGATCGGGGCCCCCAACTTCGTGTCACCCCCAGCAGCAGCAGTACCAGCCAACCTAGGAGCACCCATGGGCAGTGGCCTGAGTGACCTCTTTGACCTGACCAGTGGCGTGGGCACCTTATCAGGATCATATGTGGCTCCCAAAGCAGTAAGTGCCATGGCTTCTCTTGTGGCAGGACGTGTAGGCTCCTTAAGTGGCCCACTGTGTGGGATTGGCTCAGGCCAGCCAGGATGGGCTCCTGGAGCAGCAGTTGGCCAGCACGATGCTGAGGGCAGCAGGGAGCACAGGGAAGGGATGCTAAGTCGGGCGTGGAGGCCTGGGGAAGGCTTCCCAGAGGGTGGTGTTGCTGGAGCTCAGGCCTTCGGATCAAGTCAGAATTAGCAAGGCAAAAATGGGGAGAGGGCTCCAGGCCCAGAGTTGAGGGAGAGCCCACACCTTCCAGAAAACTGACAAAAGTCCTATCTAGTTGGGTCAGTGGTTCTCAATGCTGTCCTACCCGATGCTCCTTATTGATAACAGGGGTTTTATAACGCCCCCTCCTTTCATAATAAATGAGATCTGTGGACTGTACATCCTACCTACACATATAATTTCAAAAATGGTAAGATGTTGTCATCGCATAAAAGAGACTTAAAAGGAAGAGAGTAAAATGATGTATTTCAGTGTTGTGGAGGCTTGGGCATGCCCGCCCCAGATCTGATCACATTGTTGGGTGCTGACAGCAGTGCAACACAGCTATAGAGAGTGTTTGTAGCTCACGTGCCGTGAGTGATGTGGCCAGAGGTGCCATTAGTTTCTGAAATGGTGACTGACTTCCAGTAAAGTTCCAAACAAAACAAGGAACAGGCTTCCCTTGATTTTCACCATCATTAGTTTTCTGGAAATTTCAGGGCATGTTGAAACCACGCAGAAAATACTCAAGGGCTGCAGGACAGTGGCTCATTGTGAAGACTGTTGTCCTCAAGGCAGCATCCCTGACCCCAGCCCACTAAACACAGTGTGTGTCCACCCCCATTGCCTGCCTGGCGGTGCCCCACAATGCCCACTGGGCCACCCAGGGCAGTACCCTGCCCCCCACCCCCAGACTCCCGCCTGGACCAGAGCTGAGGAGGGAGGAAGCTGGCAAGGTCGGTGGCACCAGCTTTGAGGCTTTGTTCTTGATTCTGGTGCAGCAGGAGACACTGGAAGGTTTTAAGCAGAGATGAAGCAGATTTGCACTTGAGAGCGATCCTCTGGCCACCATATGGAGGCCAGACTGGAAAGGCTAGAGCAGAAGCAAGGAGCCGGTGAGGAGACTGGCAGGAGTTGGCTGATAGCTGCCAGACAGCAAGGCACTTGTAGGGGTGGAAGGGAGTCTGGACTGGAGGCAGGCGTGGCAGGACGTGGCAGGACATGGGGCTGGCGGGGAGGGGGATTCCAGCTGGAACAGTGGGCAAGGGGCAGGGTGAGGGAAGGAGAGCTGAGTTCGGGGTGTGAGAACACGTGGGCCTGGCACTAAGGAGAGCACAGTGTGGGCCGGGCTTTCAGCCTCAAGGAAGCTGCCAGAGGGGACAGACATGGCCTGATCCCTCACAACACTCAGGTCACACACCACGTCTGCTGCTTCGTTCCCAGCCAGAGCCCCTCTCTCTCTTCCGAGGTCCCCTCCCCAAAGCAGGACACAGCAGGGCTTCAGGGGCACAGGGACAATCCCCCTCATGACTGGGGAGCTATGAGCCAGCACCTGCCCTGCCCTTCCCGCTACACCACAGTGGTGGTGGCCAGAGCCCCCAGCCAGGATTCCTGGCAGGATCTGGGCCTGAGGGGCCCCCAGCAGACGGCAAGTCTAGTGCTAGCAACCACACACTTCCGTGCCGGGTACTGCATGAATATGGCATGGCCACCATCCCACTAAGTCCCCCCAGCAGCCTTATGATGCTGTTATTCCCATTTTTGCAGTTGAGAAATCTGAGTGCTTTTTCCTAAGGTCACATAACTGGTAAATGACAGAGTCTGGAACTAAATGTAGGGCTGTGGCACCAAAGCCTCTGCCCCCAACCCTTATGCGATCTTTTTTTTTTTTTTTTTTTTAAAGATTTAATTTCATTTATTTTTGGCTGCATTGGGTCTTCGTTGCTGTGCACAGGCTTTCTCTAGTTGTGGTGAGTGGGGGCTACTCTTCTTTGTGGTGTGAGGGCTTCTTATTGCAGTGTCTTCTCTTGTTGCGGAGCATGGGCTCTAGGCGCGCGGGCTTCAGTAGTTGTGGCTTGTGGGCTCTAGAGCCAGGCCCAGTAGTTGTGGCTCACGGGCTTAGTTGCTCCGCAGCATGTGGGATCTTCTCGGACCAGGGCTCGAACCCGTGTCCCCTGCATTGGCAGGCAGATTCTTAACCACTGCGCCACCAGGGAGGTCCCCCTTATATGATCTTAAAGTGTTTAAGAACCTCAATGGGCCTACCTTAATGTCGGGGGTTGTCAGAATTAGCTGGCCCTCGGGGAGCTTGCCCTCTGCATGTGGGTTCATTTTAACAGGTATTATCACTGCTTTGTCTTAGTGGAGAGCCAGATGAGTGTACCAACTGGAAGGAGAGGTGAGGGGATCCCAGGTTAGGAGTAATCAGAGCAGGCTGCCTGGAGGAGGAGTCCTTGCAACATGGGCAGGACTTTCTCCCTCCCGCTACCGTAGTCACAGGTGGGTTCTGGGATGTGGGTGTGGTCTCCCTCCAGAAGCAGTGGCTGTGCGGGCTACATTTTCCTGACAGCGCTGTGACTACCTCGAATTGTTTGTCCTGTGTGCATTCCCCGCTCCTCCTGGTCAAGGGGAATGAAGCTCTCTGTACAAGAACTTGGAGTTCCTCAAGCACTTGGGCCAGTGGATGCTGACAGTTCTAGACTCCATGAACCTACAATGACCAAGAGAGATGAGGTCCCCACCCTCGGCAGTCAGGATGGTGACAGTGCCAGAAAGAGCCAGTTCTGCAAGAACCTGGGAAGGGAAGCCAGGTTCCTTGGAGGGGCAGGGAGCAGGGAAGTCACCGTGGGAGCCCTCTGAGTGCTGTGTGCCAAATCACAGCTCATGGCTAAAGCCATGAGATTCTGCCCTCACAGATTTGTCTGGGGGAAGCAAAGCATGATCAGAGTTAGCAATTAGGACGGGGTCAGGGTGGGGCGTGCTTTCCAAGCAGAGGGAACAGTGTGTGTGTGAGGACCAGAGCCCAGGGAGAGCAGGGCACCAGGCCTCGGAGGCCGTGGGCAGTGGAAGCACTGCAGGATTGAGGGGGTTCAAGGGTGCCGTGATCAGATTTGCATTTTAAAAGATGGCTTTGGCTGCTGTGGAAATTGGGGATAGAAGAATTGGGCTGCTATGCGGGTGTCTGCCATCTTACCTGGGGAACTCTGATGGTGGCTCAGACGCAAGCGCTGCCTGTGGAGAGGGGAGAGCAGAGAACGTGGTGGCAGATGGGAGGAGGTGGTGTTGACAGGACCTGAGCTGCATGACCATGGCGTGGGGGTCAGTGTGGTCTGAGAGCTGGTGCCCAGATGCTCTGGTTCCTGGCGTTGGCGACTTGAGAGACAGTGGGGCGTTCACTGACACAGGGCACCTGGAGAAGCTGGCCTGGGGCGGGGCTGTGAGCTGTCCTGGTAAGAATGGCAACTTGAGAGACATTTGTGCGTCCACAGGATGGCCCCCACTGGTGTCCCTCACGGGCAGAGCTTTAATTCATGCTGTTCGCTTAGCCAACGTTCCCTGCATACGAATCTCACACCAAGCTCCGAGCCAAGGATGCAAAGACAGAAAAGCAGAGCCCTCCCCTCGAAGAGCTGTCTGGGGACTGAGAAGACAGTTTATTTGCTAAAACGTCGCTGCAGTGGGAGCCTGGAGAAGGAGCCTGGGGGCAGGCTTCCCGGAGGATGTGGGCTTGAGCTGAGACTCGGGTGACAAGGGCAGCCAAGCAAGCAGCAGAAGGCCTGCCAGGCGAGGGGTCCTCTTAGTACTGTCCTTGGTCAGGCCAGTTTGTGCAATTAAAGGCCAGCCCTGCCTTCTGCGAGGAAGGGTAGGCTGTGACAGCCAGGGAGGCCTCAGGCTCTGGCCGAAGCCCAGAGTGCCCTTGTCGCTCGACTCGCCTTGGCTTGTCAGGAGGCTGGCAGGGCCCGCTTGTCTCATCACCTTCCTCAGCCCTGCTTCTGAGTCATCCTTCTCTGACCTCCAGAGACTCGGCTCAGCCTTGGGCACACCAAGTTCCTCCTTGCCCTGCGCTGCTCCAGCACGTGGCCACACGGTGCAGGGGTCCTGGGCAGGCTATTCAGGAGCCTTCCTCCCATCCCACGGTTCACATGGTCGTCCCCTGATGGTAAAGGCAGGTGTGATCGATCTGAGAGGCCCCTTTAGGTGTGAGGTGGGTGGGGGGGAAGGACCCTAATGTGGGCTGTGGAGTTGGGGACATGGTGAACACCAGCCTCCTTCCCATCATCTTCCCTGCAGGTCTGGCTCCCAGCTATGAAGGCCAAAGGATTGGAGATCTCAGGCACCTTCACCCGCCAGGTGGGCTCCATCTCCATGGACCTGCAGCTGACCAACAAGGCCTTGCAGGTCATGACCGACTTCGCCATCCAGTTCAACCGCAACAGGTGAGCTCCCTGAGGCCAGCCTGCTGAGAGCCCATGCTGGTGACTGCAGGCAGGCGCTGAGGGCTGTGGGCCTGGAGCCTCTTTCTGGTGAAGGAGGATATTTCTCACAACCACATCTCAGGCCAAAACTCTCTAAAGCAGTGATTTTTTCCCCACAGTAACCTCTTTATGTGGACACCAAAATATGAGGTGGAGGGGCAGCGCACCTCCCTTTATTTTTGCCTTCCTCCACTGCCCGGGGGGCATTTTACTGACATAATCTCCAGATCTGAGCAGCGCCTGTCTCAGGACCTGTCTCTAAGAAGGAGGATGGGGAGTGGGCCTGCCCTCCAGCCTCCCCCATGTGGCAGGATTAAACCACCAGACAGGGCCTCTGTGAACGGTGGCTGCTCCAGGTTCCTCACCCCCACCATGTCCCCTGTCAGTAGGGAAGTGCTCCTGTCTGGCACCATCAGGGTCTTCATGGACCAGGCCAGCTAGGCCAGGGCTCTCTGGGGGACCCCAGCAGCCTCTCCTGATGATCCTTCTTCCTGAGCGGCTCTAGTGATGAGCAAACTGAGCCTCTAAGAAGTTGACTGAAGGGGCTGTTTCCTCAGGGAGAGCCTGTGGGCCAGTGGTTTCCGACCCTCTGTCAGACCAGGGAGGGTGGGCAGCTCTGCTGCTTACCCTCAGGGGACCCTAGAGGCCAAAGAAACACTCCAGTGTCTCTTATGCTCTTGGGCATCCTCATTTGCTCACATGCTGCTATACCAAGAAGCAGGGCTTTTCTGAATCTCTGTGGCCATCTTATGATCTAGCCAGTTCTGGCCCAGACAGTAAAACCCAGTGTCTCGCTTGGGATGGTCACATCCCTCCTGGGAGATGGAGGTTGGTCACTGAGAGTTGGGCAATCACAGAGTTTTCAAATTAAAAGAAATTTAAAGGCCCCCTGGTTTGTTTTGTTTTGTTTTGTTTTTTTGTTTTTTCCTCTCGTTTTAAATGGAGCTCCTTGAGGGCAGGGCAGGGGCACGCTTACCTGGGCCTGCCCAGTACCTCACCCAGAGGAGAAAGAGGAACAGAGATGGGCTTCAGGCCTTCAGCTGTCCCAGATTTCTCTTCCTGTTCCTGTGGCCATTGAGGGGTGGGGAGTGGGGGGTCAGGAGCTTGTCCTTCAGGCCTGGGTCTGGGCCTGGGATGAGGCCAGCTCACTGGAGAGGCTTCTCGCCAGCTGCTGCCCAGGCTCCGGAGCCCCAGGAGCCCACCTGTCCTGTGTCAGCACCTGTTCCCCCGCCACCCCCACGGGGGCTTCTCTCTCCCCAGCTTTGGCCTGGCCCCCGCCGCCCCCCTCCAGGTCCATGCGCCGCTCAGCCCCAACCAGACTGTGGAGATCTCCCTGCCTCTCAACACGGTGGGCTCAGTCATGAAGATGGAGCCTCTGAACAACCTCCAGGTGTGTTCCGGGCAGGGCTTGACACCCCAGTCTTTACCCACCTGCCCCGGGGAGGAGCCTGGGGGAACCATCTGGGGCCTGGCTGGTGCTGGCAAAGGACTGTCTGTGGAATCTTGCTCTTGGACACAGACTGGGGGCGGGGATGGGGAGTGGGGGAGGCCGGTGGGAGGGGGTGTTGGGCCTGGCTACCGGGGAAGTCATGAGAGGGAACCTGCTCAGGTGGGCTCATAGGGAGCAGGCACTTCCTGGGGCCTCAGGGTATCGAGCATCAGGGACTAATCGGGGATGCCCTTGTTCTTAGGTGGCTGTAAAGAACAACATCGACGTCTTCTACTTCAGCACCTTGTACCCGCTGCACATCCTCTTTGTGGAGGATGGGAAGATGGGTGAGTCATGAGGGTGCCCCTGGGATCCCTAGAACAGATGGATTGGCTTTGCCCCACGATAGAGTCCATGAGTCGCCGGCTCCCCTGGAGAGTCTGGAGTGAGGGTCACACCTTCACCCGGGCCCCCAGGGTCTTATCTGGCCAATTCTGCCCCTCAGTCTTGCCTGCAGCCTCTAGACAGTTGTCCCATGGGCCCCCCGAGGCAGGGAGCCTCGGCCGTCTGTCACACCTGATTCCCATCCCCTGTGCCCCAGCTGGAACCCCTGGGAAGACTCATCCCAGCACCCAGAGGGCATGGAGCACTTTGCCCACATCATCTCTGTCACGTCAGAAGCCCTGTAACACCGCTGTGACTAATGAGCAGGGTGCTCGGCTCCAGAGCAGCAGGAGGTCGGATGTGGGTGGTAGTGGGGAGAGCTCTGAGGCCCAGAGTCAGGAACCCTTGGTCTTTTGGGAACAGCACAAGTGGCCACCCTCACAGAGCTCAGGGTTTACTCAGGGAAGCAGGAGGGGCTGTGGCAGAGCCAGTTATGTCCTCAGCTGAAAGGTGGCACTGCCCCCCAACCCACTTCCTGCTGAGGGTTACTGAGCGGGACCAAAGGTGTATCAGGATCCCACCTCTACCCCTCCAGACCGGCAGATGTTCCTGGCCACGTGGAAGGACATTCCCAATGAGAACGAAGCCCAGTTCCAGATCAGAGACTGCCCCCTGAATGCGGGTAGGACTCCTGAGCCCCGCCCCCACTCCATGCTGCCCCTCGCCTGTGCCCCAGGCCTCCCCATCTCTGACTGGGGACCTTCTGACCCCCAGAGGCCGTGAGCAGTAGGCTGCAGAGCAGCAACATCTTCACCGTCGCCAAGAGGAACGTGGAGGGCCAGGACATGCTTTACCAGTCCCTCAAGCTGACCAATGGCATCTGGGTGCTGGCGGAGCTGCGCATCCAGCCCGGCAACCCCAGCTTCATGGTGAGGGCCCCCGCTCCTGCCTGCCTGCCGTGGGGCCTCTGCCTTCCTGTCTGGGCAGCCTCTCCCGTTCCCCTCCTTCCCGGGCCAGTGGTCGGCCCTGATTGGGAGGGCACTCTAGCCCAGCTGAGCTGGGATCCCTTTGAGCCTGGCGTTGGAGGAGCATCAGAATTCTGACCTTAGAAAGCTTCCAACTCAGTCCCATCTAGTTTCTCAGATAAGACACCAAATTGGGTCTCAGAACAGTGAGTTGGACCAGAAGATTCTGTAATATTGGGCCCTGTGAGGTGGCCCAGTTGGCCCAAGGCCCGTCTGACTGGGAAGTGGCTCCGCTGCGCCCCGGCCTTGGCCCTCCAGCTCTTCCCCACCTGAGTGTCCTCCTGGGAGGACGTGAATTCCGAGCAACTCATCCTTCCTGACCTTTGAGTCAGACCTCAGTCAGGACGTGGCTTCCTAGAGGCCAAGCCGCTATTCCAGGCCCCAGAGAGCCCAGGCTTTGCTTCTCCCTGCACCCAAGTCTCGGGCAGGCATGACCCTCCAGAGGCTCCTCCCTGGGCCCCGCTGGTGGTGTGGGCACAGAGGTCGGGTGGGGCCTCGGCGGTGGCTTCGGTGGTGGTAATTTCCGTCTCCCTGTGTTCGGTTGCTGCATGTCCACCTTCCCTGCTGGTGCCCGTGGTGCAGGACTTGGAGGTTAGCGGATTGCTTTTCTCTTCCTCTTCCCCTCCATCCTCCCAGCCATACCTTGCACACCCCATCTCTTGGCCCGGCTCTCCTGAGTTGGCCTCACCCCACTGCTCCCCAAAGCCGGGCAGACAGACACACATGCAGGCTGCAGGCAGGAGGATAGGCTGCCCTGTGCTCCCCAGCCCGATGCCTTCACTTCCCACAGTCAGTGTGCACAGAGCCCTTCAGAGGAGACTGGGGCCCTGACTGCTAGAGTGCCACGTGCCCCTCCCCCTTCCCAACGGCCCCCTTCAGAGCAGTGATATTGGCAGGAGGGGTGGCTGCGCTTGTGTCCACTGCCGGGGCTCTCCAGGCTCTTCCCGCAGTTAGAGCCAAGCCAAGTCTGGCGTGCCTGCTTCCTGTGCAGGAAACCAGAAAGACCACCCAGCATCCCCATGGCCTCCCTCCCGGCCCCAAACCACCTCCGCCCTCCATGGGCTGTGGGGGGCCTGGCAGCTCTGCAGGGTGCGGCCAGCACTGCCTGGCAGCCTCGGGCTCGTGATTCATGCTGCAGAGGGCCGTGGTGGCAGGCGGACAGCAGGCATGTGGGCTGCGAGTAAATTTGGTCCCCACCTGGCTGGCTGCGGCGGCCGTCCCCTCGCCTACACCACACAGCTGCCCCAGCCGCTGCTGCCACCAGGCCACGTGGGCGCACCACCCTCTCCCATCTGGTTCCCTCCTTCTCTGCCTTCCCCGCCTGTTCCTTCCCGGCCCTGGAGAGGAGCTCTGGGAATGAGCGCTCCCTGTCCCCCGACCCCTGTCTCCCTGCAGCTGTCCCTGAAGTGCCGAGCACCGGAGGTGTCCCAGCACGTGTACCAGGCCTACGAGACCATCCTCAAGAACTGAGGCCCCATCCAGCATCTGCTCCAGCCTTCCACCAGCCGCGTCAAGGAGCCCCCTGGGAGGTAGCAGCACCTCCTTCTCCCGGGAGGGGCTGGGCAAGGCTCCTGGCACCCATGGGCTTCCCTGGTCCTGACAGTAGGGCCTGCCCGGGTCCTCGGGATACTCCCGTGCTTGAGACCCCCCCTCTTTCCATTGCTGCTGACGTTTAGCGTCAGGTGAGGAGGGGACCAAAGGAGCCAGAGTGGCACAAGAGCTGGATGGGGAGATCCAGGGTTCTTCTCTTGCTTTTCCCGGCACCTGAGGACGAGCACGCAGTTCCCTCCTGAGTCTCCCAGCCCAGGAAGCCCCCTGCCCCAGGCTCTCTTGGTGGTGCCCTCCCCACCGCCCCTCTCCTGGGACGGGCCCTGGCAGGCGTCCTGGCGTATGTGGAGGGTCCACTGGGTACCAGGAGAGCTGCTCTGTCAGGGCCTGGGGCTCCCAGGGCCTACAACCCCACCCTCCCGAGCACTGAGCCGCTCGGGGAAGACCAGGCAGAAGCTCCCAGAGCCCCTCCTGGGATCCTGCTCCCCTGGCAGACACGCACGCCCGCTCCCCCTCTTGGCCGTGAGGATGGTCTCTGCCTCTGATACATTCCTCGATGTGCCCAGGGTTCCTGGAGCGGAGACATGGCTGAGAGGTGGGGCATGTGGGCGAGCGGGGTGCATCCTGTCTGGGGTTTCTCCTTAGCATCTGCTGCCCCCCTCCTGGCCTCCTTCAGTTGTGTCTGACAGAGCATTAGGTTTTCCTGTTACTGCTGTTTAATAATAAAGAAAGATTCTGCTTTTGGCAATCACGGACACTTTTTTCCTCTTCCACCAAATGTCAGAATTAAAAACTGCTTCCAAGTGGTTGAGGATGGTTTTCTTGAGCCCTGCAGTAACGATGTCTAATATATATAAATAGAGACTATATATTGTATGTTTACTCTTATTTTCAAAAAGAGAAAATGAATAAAAATGATGACATCAAGTGTGTCCCTGGCCAGTGTGTCAGGTCCTGAGGCTCTTCTGGGCAGGGTCCTGGATCTCCTAGGGTCCAGGGTCAAGGCCTTGAGCTGTGTCAGCCCCTCCCTAGCCTTGCTGACAGTACCTTTCCCTCTCTTGTCCTTGGAAACTCCCTGCTGAGTGAGGCCTGCTGGTCTCCCAGCACCTCTCCCACCCTTGACCCCAGCTCCACCCCAGCCCACGCCATCTTGCCTTTAGATGCTGGGAGGGCCGAGGCCATCTTGGTTTTCCTCAGGTCCTGGGAGTGGCAGGGAGGCCCAGCACCAGGCCTGTCTGGGCGGGCTATTCCCTGCCCTGCATCTGCAGAGGCCTCCCCAGCCACCACCAGGGACACCTCATGTGGCCCCAGTTCTGGCACTGGCCTGGCTCCCAGGCTGGGGAGGGAGGTGGGGGGACTCTGGGCAGGGCTCTGTGGGCAGAGCTGCCAGTGGGTTCTCAGTGCCTTGTGGCTGGTGGGCCCTCAGCCCCTTCTTGCCATGGCCACTCCCTGCACCCTGCCCATGCTGGACACACTGCTGTCCCAGCTGCCAGGGCTGGAGGAAGGGCATTGGCAGGGGCGCCTGGCCTTCCACTGCCCCACCTCTGACCCCTGGGGTGTCACCATACTGCCCTGGGACCCCAGAATCTAGAACCAACCAAGGCCCCTGACTGCACAACCCCAGTTCTCGCCTCACCTGAAAGTCCCCGGCTCAGAAGGCCCCACACAAATGCAGCTGGAGTCCCCTCCGTCTGTGGACTCACCGCAGCCTGCCCTGTCGCCTGCCGTCCTGACCTGCTGAGGCCCAACGCCCACCCAGCCTTGTGAGTGCACTGCTGTCCCCAGTGGGGCGATGATGAGGCCCAGGACCAAGCCCCTGAGGTGAGGGGGAAGTGCCAATGAGGAAGGCTGTCCCGGCCAGACAGAGGCCCTTGGACCGTCATTGGACACCTTGGGTTCGTGTGCTCAGGCCTCAGGCGGTCGTGGGAGGAAACTTACCATGATGTTGTCCCTCTCCAGCTTTCCTGTCCCTCCCTCACCCCAGTGACACCCATCACGTGCCTCCTCCCCTTCACATGCTCTCCCTGGTCCCGGTGTGCTCAGGCGTCCTTATTCTCAGCTCCCGATGCTTCTCAGGGGCCTTGGCATCTTGCAGAAGATTCTCCAGGGTCCTGAGCCTTCCCAGCCAGTCGGGGAATTCAACACAGCAACCAGTTATTTGAGAAGGTCCAACAAACACCCAGGGTCCTGATGGGTTCCCTGTGTGCCAGACACCCTGCCAAGGCCTGCGGCGTGACCTCATTGTACATTTTTTTTATCTTCAACTAGTGGTTTGTTTTATGGAGAGAGTGATTCTGGACTATAGTGAGATCAGTCATACAAAGGATAAAGTTCTCCCTTCCACACTTCCTCAGTTCTTATTTTCCTCCCTAGAGGCAAAGTTCGTTGCTACATTTTGGTTTTCCAGGAATAATTCTGTGCCTGTATAAAGCAAATCCAGGGAGGTGTTTACTAAATAAATAGCACACTCTAGATGCTACCAGCACTTTGCTTTATTTACCTATCTGTACAAATAGAGCCACCTTGGAATTTCTTGTGCAAATGGGCTGGTGTCTGCAGACGGACATTCTGGCTATTTCCATCTTCTGCGAGTCCAAGCAAAGGTGCAGTGAATATCTTTCTAGACATCCTTGCTCGTAGACACAAATGCAGCTATAGGATCTAGCCCCAGAATTGCTGGACCAGAGGGTATAAGCATTTCACATTTTAAATTTTAGTTCTTGTTTTGAAAAGGTAATGCATTCACATGGTTCAAAATCCAAAAGGCAAAAAGAATGTAGAAGTGAAATAATCCTTCTCATTCCTCTCCCTAAAGGAACCAATGTTACCTTCCAAAGAGACTCAATGACATCTAATATGATTTTTTCCCTTTTTATACACAAAGAGTAGCATGGAATACACCCCGATCTTCATCGTACTTGTATCTTGGAGACATGGTATTAGCCCATTATAGAGAGCGGCCTCATGCCTTTATATAACAGCTGTGTGGTTTTCCATTGAATGGAGGCACCATGATGAACCAGTCCTCGCCGTGATGTCCTCTTAATTGTGTCTGGTGGTGGTGGTGCAACTGATACTGCAAAGAACATTCATTTTCATGTCGGTGAATTCCTCAGACTGAAATTGCTGGGTCGAAGGTAGGTGTGTTCATCATTTTGATAGCTACTGCTAAAACTTTTCTAGTTTACAGCCTCACCAACCAGGAATGCGACGCCTGTTTCCCCACACCCTCACACACTCAGCGTATCGCGGTGTGTTTAAGTGACGGGCAAAAAACTGTACCTTACTGTGTTTTAAACATGCCTCCGTTCATGTGTTTTCGAGCCATTTGTGTGTCCTTTTCTGTGAGCCGTTTTCATATTTGTTGCCCTTTTTTGATATGGTTATTGGTCCTTTTCTTCCCGATTTGTTGTTATTTCTCCCCATTTTGTTACTGTTTTTTACTTTTCCATGCTGAAATTGTGTTGGGCATTGTCATCTTTTAATCTCTTCTTCCTTTTTTTTTTTTTTTTAATAAATTTATTTATTTTTGGCTGTGTTGGGTCTTCGTTGCTGTGCGCGGGCTTTCTCTAGTTGCGGCAGGCGGGGGCTACTCTTTGTTGCGGTGCGCGAGCTTCTCGTGGCAGTGGCTTCTCTTGTTGCGGAGCATGGGCTCTAGGCACGTGGGCTTCAGTAGTTGTGGTACGCGGGCTCTAGAGCTCAGGCTCAGTAGTTGTGGCGCGCAGGCTTAGTTGCTCTGCAGCATGTGGCATCTTCCTGGACCAGGGCTTGAACCTGTGTCCCCTGCTTTGGCAGGTGGATTCTTAACCACTGCGCCACCAGGGAAGTCCTAATCTCTTCTTTCTTTCCAGTGCTTGTCTCATCTCAGTTTTTGCATTTTGAGCCTGTTCCATGTGGGCTTTATGTTAGGAACGAGGTAGGGATTCAACTTTCTTTTCCCAGATGGTTACCTAGTTGTTTCCACACCATTTACTGAATAATTCATCTTTTCCCCACAGATCTGAAATATCATTTGTATCATATACTAAATTTCCACATATATATCAGTGCTTTTCTGGACTCTGTTCAGTACCAGAGAAGTTGTCTATTCATCAGTCATTGCGTTTGTTTTTGTTTGTTTTTGTTTGGCTGTATCGTGTGGCTTGCGGGATCTTCCCCAACCAGATATTGAACCCAGGCCATGGCAGTGAAAGTCCAGAATCCTAACCACTAGGCCACCAGAGAACTCCCCACCACTGAGTTTTTTAAAAAGTATTGTACCTTTATATTTTCATAATTTATAGTACCCTCTTATTCACCCTTTTGGTCCCATTTGAACTTTAGAACTAAGTTTCTTTTTTTTTTTTAATGATGATATTATTTTTATTTGGATCACATCAAATGTTTATATTAACTTTTAGAGAATTGACATCCTCAAAATGATGTGAGGATAATAATATTAATAATATTAATCTGGACTTCCCTGGTGGCGCAGTGGTTAAGAATCTGCCTGCCAATGCAAGGGACACAGGTTCGAGCCCTGGTCTGGGAAGATCCCACATGCTGCGGAACAACAAACAAATAAACAAAATAAATAAATTAAAAAACCCCCCAAAACAAATAATAATATTAATCTGTACATCCGAATATAGGAGTAGATGCCTTTCCATTGGTTCATGCTTTCTTTTACGTCTCTATAACCTTTTTCTTTTATAAATTTATTTATTTTATTTATTTTTGGCTGCGTTGGGTCTTTGTTGCTGCGCGTGGGCTTTCTCTAGTTGTGGCGAGCAGGGGCTGCTCTTCATTGTGTGCACGGGCTTCTCATTGCGGTGGCTTCTCTTGTTGTGGAGCACGGGCTCTAGAGCACAGGCTCAGTAGTTGTGGTGCACGGGCTTAGTTGCTCCGCGGCATGTGGGATCTTCCTGGACCAGGGATTGAACCCGTGTCCCCTGCAATGGCAGGTGGATTCTTAACCACTGCACCACCAGGGAAGTCCTCTATAACCTTTTAAGTTTTCTTCATTTAAAAGTTCTTGCATGGAGGGGGCTTCCCTGGTGGCACAGTGGTTGAGAGTGCGCCTGCCGATGCAGGGGACACGGGTTTGTGCCCCGGTCCGGGGAGATCCCACACGCCGCAGAGCGGCTGGGCCCGTGAGCCATGGCCGCTGAACCTGTGCGTCCGGAGCCTGTGCTCCGCAACGGGAGAGGCCACAACAGTGAGAGGCCCACATACCGCAAAAAAAAAAAAAAAAAAGAAGTTCTTGCATGGGGAATTCCCTGGCACTCCAGTGGTTAGGACTCGGCTCTTTCACTGCCAGGGCCCGGGTTTGATCCCTGCAAGCTGTGGTGTGCCAGAAAAAAAAAATTCTTGCATGCACATTTATTCTTCATAGATACATGAATTTTTTCTATTTTTTTGTTCCTTTTGTAAATGGGATCTTTTCCATTCTTTTCTCTATATATAATGTTTATGATGTAAATATGTTTATTAATATATAATACACAAGAATAATACATATTTATAATATAAAATAAATAACAAATTATATAACATATAATTTTAAAACTAAACTCCAGACTTTATTCAGTTTTCACTAGTTTTCCCACTCATGTCCTCGTTCTGTTCCCGGATCCCACGTTCCATGTGGTTGTCATGTTTCCTGAGTCTCCTTAGGTCTGTGACAGTTTCTGAGACTTTCTTTGTTTGTCATGACCTTAACCATTCCGAGGAGTGCTGGTCAGGTATTTTGTAGACTGCCCCTCAACTTGGGTCTGTCTGATGTTTTTCTCACGGTTAGACTGGGGTTACAGGTTTTTAGGAAGGAGACCAGGGAGGCGCCCTTCTCATCCCATCGTATCAGAGGTCCACGCTATCAACGTGAGTTATCGCCAGTGACTTATCACCGTCACATCAGCCTGGATCACTTGGCCGAGGTAGTGTTTCCAGTGGTCTCCACTGCGAAGTTACTTTCTCCCCTTTCCACACTCTGTTCTTCAGAAGCAAGTCACGAAGTGCAGCCTACACTCAGGAAAGAGCGTGGGGGCAGGGAGCAGCTACATAAAATGTTTGGAATTCTTCTGTAAGGAAAATTTGTTTCTTCTCCTGCATTTATGTATTAATTCAATCATTTTATATCGGTTTGGACTCATGGATATTTATTTTATAATTTGGGTTTAATCCAAAAGTGCATTATTTATTTTGTTGCTTAAATTTTTTAAGCTTTGGCTATTGGGAGCTCTTTCAAGTAGGCTCTGTGTCCCTTTGACATGCCCCCATCCTTTGGTTTCTTTTGAGCACTTCCTTACTTTCCAATACTATAAGATGCTCCAGGCTCATCTTTTATTCGTCCTGCTCCAACCCTAGCATCAGCCATTTTCTAGGAAGCCTGGAGAACAGAATTAGAAACCAAGATCTGGGTGCTGGGTGTGTTTGTTTCTCTTGGGGTGGCACTTCTAGGCCCTTTCGGCAGACAGAACTAGGAAATATCTGTCTACATACTTACCTGTGTGTACACACATATGCCTCCATTATAGTTTGTAAACTAGCATATAAAATGAAATTATTTTATATGTACAAACTTAGTCCCCCCACCAGCCTTACTAAATTGTCTTGTTTTCCTCTTTGTATCATCTCATTTCATCCCACAACAACTATATGAAGTCAAGACCATTATTATCCCCTTTAGAGAAGGAAACTGAGGTTCAGAGAGTTTAAATAACTTGTACAGATGACACCCCTCCAGGGAGGAGGTTTCAAACCCTAGAGGTCTCACTCCAGAGGCCTGGAAGCCCTGCCCTGTGCTGCCTCCTTGAGTCCTGATGGTTATAAAACCCCACGGCATTCAAGGGGCTGACGGGCTACAATCAATGGGCAGTCTTACGATGGCCACCAAGGACCCACCGTGCATGAGGCATCCAAGTGGTAAGGGTTTCCCCCATCAGGACTCTGGGGGAGTGAGTTAAGCTGGGACAAGTGATTAACAGGCAGGACAGACTATGATTAATGGTCAGTGGACTGATGCAGATGGCTGGGTGAGAGGAGTCCAGAGAAAATACCCCTGGGAGCTGGACGTGGTCCACGGTGCTCAACCCCAGAGAAGGGCTGGAATCAGGCCGGATGGGAAGAAACCTTTTGGGCAAATGTCAGGCAGAGGCTGACAGTCAGCCCGAGTTCTCTGGCTAACTAGTCTTTGGGAAGGCTGGCCCTGGGCGGCACACTCCTGTCTCAGCTCAGCTCCCACAGTGACAGGGGCTTCCTCAGAGTCCCTCCCTACAGGGCCACAGGCTCCAGCTGACCTCCTCCTGAAGCCCTTCTGGTCTCTGAGCCCCAATGAAGTTGGGCTTCTCAGAAAGTCAGCTTCAGTGGCCTAAGGTCCTGGGTTCTGGTCCCTGTGCTGCCACTTTCCTGCTCATCCCTTTGAGCCTCAATGAGCACAGCTACAGTCAAGGCTTGGCACATCACAGGTCCTTTTTTTTTTTTTTTTTTTTTTTGGCCGCACCTTGTGGCTTGTGGGGTCTTAGTTCCCCGACCAGGGATTGAACCCATGCTCCCTGCAGTGGAAGCTTGGAGTCCTAACCACTGGACCACCAGGAAATTCCCCACAGGTCCTTGATAAATGGGAACGGCTGCTAGTGATACTGATGGGAGAGTTCCCTTGGGAATGTGTCACCCCTGTGGAGTGTGGACGACTTTGTGGGAGCTTTTGGACATACTCTGTCTACAGTGTCTTCCATCATTCCAAAAACCAGGTGCTGGGGCCCAGAGATGCCTCACACACAGCCCTGTTTGTGGTTCCCAAAGAAGCCCTACCCAAGAAAAGGGTGCTCTGTCAGAAAGTGAAGCAAGGAAGGTTTCCAGGGTAAGGACACCCAGAGCTGGCTCCCACGTGTGGGCGGGAGGGTGCTCCAGGCAGGGGTTGGTCCCGAGTGCCCCAAGGAAGACCATAATGATGTCAGCCCCACACCCTGCTGAGTGCCAACAGGGAAGGGGGTGCCTAGTTTATTTACTCCCTGCCTTGTTCCCCAAAGGAACTGAGGCGGCTTACAAAACCCAGATGCCTGAAAAGTCAGAAGGGAAATCTTGGGTGAAGGGAAAAATCACAGCAGAAAGTAAGATAAAGCCAAGGCTCCCCACTCACTGGGCCTGAAGACCTGGAACACCTGCCAGATGTAGCCACAACTCTGGCTCTGCGCTCCCTAGTGGCTGAGAAGAAGAGTGAAAGCAGACCCATATCCCTGATCCAGGTACCATTGCCTGCTCCCAGGAGGATGAACCCCACTCCCCACTTCAAGACTCAGCTCCTTCTCCCTCTCCCACTTGTCCCATGCTGGGGTGGGCATGTTGTCTGTACTCTTACAATTCCTGCATCCCATCCCTAGAACGTTCTCTCTTATGGCAGGACTTTAAAAAAAATCTATCTCAGCATCCTGGCAAGCAGTAAGATTGGGGATGTTTGTTGAAGAGACAGATAAGAAAAACCCTTGTTCAGTGCAGAAACAGACATGCCTGTGCATTTCCCCCAGTACCTGGGCATCAGAGATGTGGGAGCCCCCCACTGTAGGGGGTAGGCAAGCAGAGGCAGAGGATGGGGCCGGTAAACCCAGACTTCCCAAGCCCTGATGGGGAAGGAGCTTCCCGCCAGCTCCATGGAGGGATTCGGGCTCTGGGAATCTGGCGTGGAGGCTGCAGGGTTTGAGGGAAGCTACAGTGGAGACTTAGGCAGAAAACTGGGCCTTAGCTATGACGAAGGTGGTGTCGACCAATTTCTGGATCTTTCAGCATTGTTGGGACAGGGATTTGGGGCTGAGCTGCTGGGACCTGGTGCATACCAGGTTCAGCACCCTCTGTCCCATGCCCCCCTCCGTGATGCCATTTGACATGTTATTTAGTGCTGGCCATTTACCCCTGTGGGCAGGAGGGAGGTGGGAGAGCTCCTCAGAGGAGACTGCAGGACGGCAGGTCAGGGGCCACCCATTGCCCCCCAACCTCGGAGAGTCCCCTCTCCAGCCTTAGTTTTCTTTTCCTTTCTCAGAGACACCAGGTTGAGGCTCTGATTCAAGGATCACATATCTTAGTATAGGGCTTGGCACGTAGTAGGTTCTCAAGAAACGGTATCTGCCTTTGATGGATGTGGAGCAGAGCCGGCGCAGTGCGGCAACTCGCCCAAGGTCACACAGCTGGGCCGGATCCGACCCGGGCGCCCTGACTCCAGCGGGCCGGATTTGTGAGGAGCCAGCTTGGGGGAGCGGTGTTTGGAGGAGGGGACAAGGATGTGGGCGGGAAGGGACTTCTATTTTGGAGCGGGTGACAGGAGTGCAGAAGGCAGAGGGGGCTGGGTCCCTCCCCGGGCTCCCCGAGTCCCAGTCACCTTCCCGCCACCCTTCCCGGGAGGGGCGTCCCGGGCGGGTAGGGGGGAGGTGGGAGGGGCGGGCGGGCGGGCAGGCGGTTACCTCATCGCCGCCTCTGGGAGGCTCCGCTCGCTCGCTTTCTCGCGCCGCCGGCTGGGGCGGCGACTCCGGGCGCCGGAGCTAGCGAAGGACAGGGACGGAGGCGCCGAGAGGCAGCGCCGCCCCCAGCGCCGCTCTCCGCCGCGGGACCCAAGCAGGGGGTCCGACCTCGGTGCCCCGCGCTGCGGGGCGGCGCCTCCAGTCGCGCTGCGGGAGGAGGCCGTGTCTGTGCACGGCGCGCTCGGTCCGTTCTCTCCCAAGCTTGGCACCCGCTGGAGCTGCTCGCACGTCTTCCGTCGGCCTGCTCGGCTGTCTGTCTGCCCTCCCACCGCCAGTTGCGTCCTCCGGCCTGGCCTCCCCGGGCCCCGGGTGCTCCGAGGGGCGATGAGGAGCGCGACGGGGCCGGGGCGCACCGGGCAGGGCGCGCGCCGCGCGCCGAGCGGCTTCTGCCCATGAGGCTTCTCAGCGCGGGGCGCGGCAGCACGCGTGGGCCATGGGGGGCAGCCTGCGGGTGGCGGTGCTGGGCGCCCCGGGCGTGGGCAAGACAGCCATCATCCGCCAGTTCCTGTTCGGTGACTACCCCGAGTGCCACCGGCCCACGGACGGGCCACGCCTCTACCGGCCCGCGGTGCTGCTCGACGGCGCCGTCTACGACCTGAGCATCCGCGACGGCGACGGTGCTGGCCCCGGTCAGAGCCCCGGGGGGCTAGAGGTAGCAGTAGCAGCTCGAGGAGTGGGCAGGGGCGTGTGACAGCATGTGTGTGGGTGCTCGGTACACACGTGCGTGTCCGCGTGGACAGCCCAGGGGTGCCCGACTGTGTTCATGGGCCGAAGGATGAATGTGTGTCCTGGCGTTTGTGTGTCTCCCCTTCTGCTGGCCTGAAGTTGCCCCAAATCAGGCCCGAGACCCGGCGCATTTGCAAGGTGGCTTTTTCTAGCTCGCTTAAGTGCCTCTCTATTTGCCTGCCTCCGCTGGTGGGTGGGGATCCGTGCGTGGGGAAACATGGTCCTGCCTCCCTGAGGGTGAGCATTGTGGGTCTGGGGCCCTGAGCAGAGCCGCACTGGGAGAGGTTGAAGCCAGACATAGGGGTGTACTTTCTAGGGGGATCATTCTCTGCTCCCTCATTCCTGTGACCTGCCGCAAAGTCTCGTCTAGTAATTTTGCAAACTCCAGGACAGACTTTGAATCCTTGGAGCTGATGCCTTCGAGAGGTGAAGAGGAAAGAGAAGGCAGGATTAAGCAGGGCTTCCCGGAGGGGGTGGCATTTGGGCTAAACCTGGAAGGATGAGTGAAATTTTGATGAAAAGAAGTGGTGGAAGCATTCCAGGTGGAAAGAGCAGCATGTGCTTAGGCCGAAGGCCTAAACGTGTACAGCTGCCGCTAATTAGTGGTCTCTGCAGGCTGGGGGAACACCAGCCGAGGGCTTTGGAATTAGGCTGAGGCATAACTACCAAGGAGGGGGTCTGGGGAGGGGCGGGGTTTGCCCCGAGTTGAACTGTGGGAAACTGGAGGAGGAGGAGGAAGAAGATAGGAGTGAGGGGAGAGTAGACCCAGAGTGAAGGAGGGCTGGGGGCTGACCGGCTTCAGGCACGGTTTTAAAATTCATACCCCAGCGGCCGTGAGGACAGTAGGGCCCAGGGAGCTTGGGAGAGAGGGCGCACAGATGAGGATGAGGTTGGCCAAGGCCTGAGCATGCACTGTGGGTTTAGCGTCAAGGCCCCTGCTGGAGGCCTGGGCATGGGAGAGTGGGAAGAGGGGGCTCCGGCAAATTCTGGCCTCCCGCCCCCAGGAGTGGCCGGACCCTAAAGACTGGAGCTTGCAGGACACGGATGCCTTCGTGCTCGTCTATGATATCTGCAGCCCAGACAGCTTCGACTATGTGAAGGCGCTGCGGCAGCGCATCGCGGAGACCAGGTAGGTGAGCGGCGGGGCGGAGGGGAGTGTTTGCGGGTCTGGCCAGGCCTTTGCCCGAGGTGAGTGAGGGGGTTCTTCCGCCATCTTGGGCCTGGTCTCAGGCCTTTCGGGCCTGGCCTCTAGCCCTATGCGTGTCTTTGTGGTTCTGGTGTTTGCTGGGGGGTCTCTGGCCGCAAGAGGGGAATGTATATACCAACTTGGGGGGATTCTCCGGCCATGGGGTCCGTGGCACCGCGACCCTCTTCCCCATTTGGCCCCCAGGCCGGCGGGCGCACCCGAGGCGCCCATCCTTGTGGTGGGCAACAAGCGGGACCGGCAGCGGCTGCGGTTTGGGCCTCGGCGCGCACTGGCTGCGCTGGTGCGCCGGGGCTGGCGCTGTGGATACCTCGAGTGCTCGGCCAAGTACAATTGGCACGTGCTGCGTCTCTTCCGCGAGCTGCTGCGCTGCGCTTTGGTGCACGCACGCCCTGCACATCCGGCTCTGCGCCTGCAGGGGGCGCTGCATCCGGCGCGCTGCAGCCTCATGTGATCGAATTGGACGACACCGTCGATGGCGGGGAGGGGTCCTCCATTTGACTGGAACACCTGGGGACCCGGATTGGACGAGATTGCCCAACTTCTCTCGGATTGGACAGGACAGTCTCCTCTCTGATTGGCTGAGGAACGCTCCCACCCAGTCTCCTGGGCGACAGGCTTCTCTTTGAATCTCATTGGGCCCAGCTAGGCCCCATTGGACAGTCCTTTCTGGGACCTCATTGGGTCACGATCCCATTGGATGGAAGGGACTTGGTTATGCATCTGACTGGAAGCTCTCAGACTGCTCTCGTAGTTTCATTGGACAAACAGTTAAATCCCGCCTCTCAGGAGGAAATAAAGAGGGAAACAACTCAGGTGCATCTGGCACGTCTGAGATGGCAGGATAATCTTAAACCTAAAGGTCAGAGCTGCCAGGCATTGCCCCCTGGCAATTAACTCCAGAATCCCAACCTGTAATGAGGGCCCCCAAATGGGTGTGATGGCCCCAAGGCTGAGTCCCCAAGAAGCAGACACAAGTAGCTGGAACAAAACTTTACTGTCAGGCTCTGCAGGGCCACAGGACCTCAGGAAGTGTCCTTATTGGGCTGGCCCAGCCCCCTCTAAGGCATTCAATAATATTAGTAATTAAATAGCAATGCTCATCCCCCAACCGGAATGTACAACAGAGGTCCCATTGTGCCATGTGGTCCCAAGGGGTCTGGTCCCATGAGGTCTGGTCCCCAAGAGGCGGGGGGGGGGGGGCTCCCTGATGCAGAGGGGTTAAGGCCACAAAGGAAAAGGAGAAGGAATGGGGGACTGGGGGCAGCTGGGCTGGTCCATCACATCCAGGAATCCGGCTCAGCCCTTGAGCTGACTGAGTGCAGGGCATGCCAGGCCCTGGACTCCGTGGGTCCAGATGGGCGGCGGGGGCCCCTCGGTGTGGGGATGCGTGAGGGTTTTCGGTCTGGCTGTGTGTCCATCCGGCCTCGTGCCCAGGTCCTCAGGGGTTCTGGGCCGGCCATGGGGCTCCCAGGTGCATCTGGTGGGCCCCCTACACCGGGGCAGGGGTTGCCTTCATCGGAAGAGCTGGACAGAGCTGGGCCTCGGGGCCCGGGCAGCCCATTGGCCATCCTGCCAGAGTCTGTGGGTTGGCCACACTTGCCACCCAGGACGCTGAGGGACGAAGAGGAGGAGCTGGAGGAACAGTAGGCTGAGTCAGGAGCTGGAAGGTCCGGGGCCCGAACCAGATCAGGAGCTGGTCCAGTGGGGGTCCCGCCAGCAGCAGCCTCAAGGGCTCGGGCATTGGCCAGGAACTCCTCTTCCAGGCGCCGGAATAGTTGCTGCTCCTGCTTTGGGTCAAGCTGCAGGGGGGTGCGGAAGACACTGGCCGGGGTGGTGCTCAACTCTGGACTGGGGCTGGGGACCCGGGGAGGTCGGGGGGCTGCGGGGCTGTGGGCACGGGGAGTCTGGGGGCTGCTCCTGCCCCGTGGCATCCACGAGTGCTGCCCATCTCGGTCCCGACGCACCAGCAGCACAGCCTGCTCTTCACGGCTCTGGCTCCGGGCCCGCCGGGCAGGGCTGGGGCCCAACAGCTGGCCTCCCCTGCCTCCTGGGGCCCCACGCGGCCGACCCCGATCCAGCCGGTCTCGGGACTGGCTGCGCGGGGCGGGGGGGCGTCTCGGGGAGGCCGGAGTGCCTGTGGTCACCCGACGGCTGGGCCGTTCCCGTCGGGGGCCGGTGCCTGAGTCTTCACTGCGGGCACCAAGGGGGCCGCTCTGGGCTGAGGAGGCTGAGGAATCGCTGTCCCCGGAGTAGCGGCGGGAGCGGGGATTGGGGGGCAGCTGGTCCCGGGCCCTGGGGCAGGGGAGCAAAAGATAGAGCTGGGGCAACGCGGAGGGGACTGGCGTGCAGAAAGGGCAGGGAGAGTAAGGAACCAGCAGCCGCGTGGTTGGGGGGGTGGGGGAGGCACCTGTGGTGTGATGACGGAGGTGCCAAGGGTGTCTGTTGCCCTGGGGACTTCCAGGGAGAAGTGAGAGGCTCTGCCACAGCTTCCTGCAGCCAGGGCCACCCCCGCCGCCCCAAGGCAGCAGAAGAAGTAAGGCCCTAAGCTCCCCCTCCCCGGGCCTCCGGTTTCCTGGGCAGGCCAGCGGGAAGCAGGGTTGGACTGGCTGCCACCCAGCCCCCAAGGCCCGCCCAGCTGTGTTGTTCGTTTGGTTGGGTTGCCATGGAGACGGGAAGCCAGGCCTGCCGCCACCCCACCCCCGGGAACTTTTCCCAGGGTGTGAGTCACGGAGCATAGTCATCCAGGCCAGGGCGGGTGCCCCCACCCCCACCCCCTGGATCCCTCACCCCGTGTCCTCCTGCTTCTCACCTGAGCGGGGTCTCGGGCCCCTCCTTCGAGCTGCGTAAGCTAATGGGTGTCACCTCCGGGCGGGAGCACCTGCGCTCACCCCCGGGGGTTGGGCTACCAGCTCGGGGGCTGCGGGTGGGCGACACCCGCTGTGGGGAGAAGGTGCGGGTCCTCGTCTGGGGTGGGCGGTGGGCTGCAGGGCGAGAGGACGGGCGGCGCATGAGAGGTGGGGCCACAGAGGTGCCCGCCCCCCCCGCCCCCGCCGTGGGCACTGACCCGTGGAGGAGCAGCGGCAGGGGTCGTGCTTGTCCAGGTAGTGCTCCAGCGTGTCCCAGCCACCGCCCACGCGCACCATCACGTGGCTTCTCAGCACCTGTGGGAGCCCGGCGTGGGCAGGTCACGGCCTGTCCCCCCCACCTCCCAGGCTGCCACCTGCTCGGGTAGCCCCTGGCTCTCACCCGCACAAAGATGAGCAGACTGGAGTCTCCCACGCGGTACTTCCCCTCCGAGACTTTGATCATGGGAAACTGGTCTGGGCAGGTGCAGCGCCCCAAGATCTCTCTCACCTGAGGCCAGAGAGAGGCTGGAGGTCAGGGGTCAGGTCACTCCTCCCCGGGCCCGATGTCAGCAACTCCAGGGTCAGAAGGAAGTAAGTCCTTCTGGAAGCTCTCCTTCCCCTTTGGCTACCAGGGATCAGGGAGCTGACTAGGAAAAGATGGAGGGACTGTGGTCGGGCCAGGACCTGGGACCCTAACAAGGCACATCCTTGAAGTCCCTGAGCCCTGGGGGAGTCCTCACTCCCCCTCGCCCACTTCACAGACATGAATGTTGAGACCCACAGAGAGGCCAGGTTTGGGGAGGAGGCAGGTCCCACACCCCATGGAGGCAGGAGTGCCACAGACATGTGGGGCACACGCATACACAAACGTGCACACCAGGCCACCCGCCCAGCTAGCACACATCTGCCCACATGCTCCCCCAGGCCGGGAGCTGCCAGGCTGGCTGTGTGGGCGGCCCGCCTGCCTCCTTGCCCACAGCGGAGCTGCTGAGAAAATGAGCAGGTGGAGCCTCTGGTGACCCCGGCCCAGGATGGGGTGAGGTGGCAGCCTCTGCCCACAGCCATCTGGCTACCCGCCTCCAGGACGGGCACATCATGTCCTAACCTCCTGATAAGAAGGAAACTCTTGGCCTGGATGTGGGGGTGTTGGGGACACCTAGGTCCCGGGAAGAGGAGGAGGTAGCTAGGGTCATGGTCTGGCACCTCCTGTGCTCAGGGTAGAACTAATCCTGCAGCTCCTGAAAGGACTTCAGCTCCCAGTAGCAGCAGCTACTCCAGGCTTGGGTTCCCAGATAAGTGACGTGTGCAGGGCCCTGGGGAGGAGAAGGGACCTGCAGAGCCCCTGGGAGCTTCCCTAGGCACTCACTGAGCACCTACTGTGTGCCAAGCGCCTTGCCCAGGACCAAACAACACAGGCACCCATTCAACCTCAAGCTCAGTGATGGTGTGAATGCAAATGTCTAGCAGCTGAGCGCAGGGAGGGCATACAGGAGGGGCTCAAATCACGCGGCCCCCAGGATGAAGGAACACCTAGCACTTCTCTGGTGCATGGTTACCACAGAAAGGAAGCAGGGAGATCATGCAATGGAGCCCGAGTTTTCTCCCAGGCCGTGCTGGGCCCTGTGACCTCACCCAGCACCTCTCCCTCTCTGGGCCTGCTCAACTCCTTGGGGCCAGTTATCCACTTGGTGCTCAACATAAGCACCCTTTCCATGGGGCAGGCTGTCCTGCAGATACGAGGATAGGCCCCCGGAGGTTGCGGGCACCACCCTGTTGTCTGGTCCCTGGGTAAAGGGAGAGTAAGCCAGGCCGCCGGGCATGCGCACTCGGGGACTCACCAGCTCGTCAAGGTTGCGCAGGTCGCTGGGTGTCATGCGGGGCCCGCGGGTGGGAGCCCCTGGGGCGGTGGCGATCTCAGCAGCAGCAGCGGCGGTGGCAGCGTCCTCCCCGGCACTGGGGGCCGGGGGCGCGGCACGCAACTCCTGCTCAATCTCCTGTTCGAACTGCACGAGGCGAGGGGCCAGCAGGCCGAGGCGGGCCCCGCGTCGCGCCACCTCCAGCAGGCACAGCACCACGCTTTTCTCGTTCTTTCGCAGCACCAAGTCCTCGGTCTCGAACATGAGCACTTCGGGCACACCCAGCTCTGCGCGGCACCAGCCGATGAAGCTGGCCACATTGTCTCGGGCCACGAAGGAGCCGGGTGCCACGCTGTGTGCCTGGAAGGCCACCCCACGGGCTGGGCGGGCAGTGGCCATCGCGCGGGCGGCCTCGGTGACGGCATTGGCATGCTGGCACAGGGTGGTGCCTGTGGCCAGCCCCGTCAGGAAGCCATCGCCACCGCTGGGCAGACCCAGGCCGTACAAGGCGTTGAGCCACTCGGCCAGGTCCTCCTTCATGGCCTCCACGTAGGCCTCACTTGAGCGGAACGGCCGCACGCTCTTGGCTGCGGAGCCCGCGATGCCCACCACGGGGTCTGCCATGCCCAGGCCAGCCGAGTCACTGTGGGCAGGGACACGGGTGAGGATGGCTGTGAGGACCCAGCAGGCGCTCAGTACAGGCTATGCCACTGACCACCTGCACCAGCCTGTCGTTTCAGACCAAATGCCTGGGTTTGAGCCCTGGCTGTGAGAAATTCTTCGCCTTAGTTTTCCCGTCTGCAAAATGGATACAATAATAGTACCTTCCTCATAGGAACTAATGGGATAATTTTTATAAATGACTTAGTGTCCATAAGTGTTTGCTGCTTGGTTCTTTGGGGGAGGGGGGGATTGAAGGACTTGGCCGAGTCCTCCCGCCCAGGCAGGGAGGCGCCCATCCTTACTGCCCCTGTGATAGGTGAAGAGATGAGCCCTAGAGAGTTGTAGCCCACGGCCCTGGACTCACAGTAGGAACCCCGGTCCCGACCTCAGAGAGGGGTTAGGTCGACTGCTCAGGGCTGGTGGCGATCCCACTTCCTCCGGAAAGATCCCAGGTCCTCCCTCAGCCCCCCTTCCGTAAGGACTGTGTCATTCTAACGACAGAACAGCAGCAGTAGTAAAGTAATTGCAATGACCTTGGCCAGGTCTGAGCGTGCAGTGATATTATCTCCATTTTACAGATGAGGAAACTGAGGCGCAGAGCTCGCTCAAGGTCACAGAGCAGTGGGTGGCGGAGCCGGGCCGACCTGCCCGCGTTGCTGATCCGGCTGCCTCCGGCAGCCGGCTGGCCCGGGCCAGGCCCCGCCTCCTCCAAGGAGCCTCTCTAGCGCCCCAAGCTGGTGCCTGTGAGCCGGAACTCAGAAGGGCCTTCGCCAGTCCTGGCTGTCCTCTGGGCTTCGGCCCAGAGAGGGTGCGGGGCTGCCCAAGGTCACACAGCCCTGGGGAACAGAGGCCCGCGGCTGCCGCCGCCAGGTCCCCTTCAATGTGCGCCGGGAAGTGGGTGCTGGGGGTCCCCGCGCTCACCTGGCTCATCCCGCGGCCTCGGGGAGCATCGCCCCGGCGGGGCCGGAGCCGGGCCGGGCCGCCGCAGGGAGGCGCCGCCCGAGCTACTGCGGATCCCAGTCCCACCACCGCGTCCTCCGCGCCTGCAGTCTCCGCCCCGCCTCTCTGGAATTCGGATCCGGCCCGGAGGGGGTGGGCGGGGCCGCGCTCTCTTAAAGGGGACGCGCTGTTCCCGGCCTGGGGAGGGGCTGGAGTCTCCAGGTGCGGGGCGGGCCAGGGACTCGGCCCAGCCCTGAGCGGAGGCGGGACCACAGCCCCCAGGCGACCCTTCCAGCCCAGAAGTCCCATTACCAGCCAGGCTAGTCCCCATGGTCCCTTCCACCCTCCTTGGTCTCCTGGGGAGGGGTTTGGGTGTTTCTAGTTGCTGTGCCTCCCCAGATAGTGGCCTCCCTGGGTGAGCACAAACGGGCAGTTCCCAAGGCGAACTCAGGAAGCGATAGGGGCCTGGGGATGCAAGTCACCTCCCGCCGGAGTGGACCTCCTTAGGTCAGATAAATGAGGCCATCCAGCCTTGGGTGGCGGGCTTCCGGGCTTCCTATCAGCAACGCCGGCCTTGGAGAGGGGGAGGATGGCTCCGTTTTACCCCCACTCAACCACTGGCTCCTTATCGATTGCTCTTTGTTAACCCTCAGGTTAGGGGAATCCTTTTCTCAGATGAGGACTCTGAGGCTGGGGGTGGGTAGGTGGGTGGCTGAGGCCCACGTTTCTGACGCTGCGGCCCATACCCTGCAGTGGGGACAGGCCAGTCCTGGACCACCTCTGGCCATCGGGGTGGGCCATGGAATAAACGGCAGAGGCTAGGCGGCAGCCTGGCTCTGGAGAGTTAAGACCCGCTGGTTTCTTTTCAAACTGCAGAGGAGGGACCTGGCTGGAACCAGCGGGAAATACTGCCCCTGCAGCGGCTGGGCGGGGACACCAGGCCTGGCTGGGCAGCAGCCTCACTGGCCAGGCGGGGCTGCTGCAGGGAAGCATCACCACCAACAGCCAATGCTCAGAGCTTTAATAAAGCTCCTACTGTATGCCAGGCCAGCTGTGTGCCCTTGACCTGAAGGAACCAATGAGTCACCTCCATGAGGGACACTCATGCCCAAACTTGGGCTGAGTCAGGAGAGTAGCTGGTGGCTCCGGGATTTGAACAATGACTATTATGGGAATACCCTCAATCAAGGATCGGGGCATTTGTTACTTACTATGTGCCTGACCTCCTGGTGGCAGGCTGCTCACATGTATCATCTCACTGAGTCCTCATGACCTTTCAAAAGGTGGGCTCTTACCCCCATACCCAGGTCGTGCAGGTCCCACTCTACCCTCTCCACAGCCCCCTCCATCCACTGCAGAGGAGTAAGGAAGGCCCGTGCCTAGAAGTAGTAACTAACGGCTGACATTGACATGGAGCCTACTAGGTGCTGTGTCTTTTGGCACTGCAAACCAAGAGCAAAAAGCAGGGAACAAAAGAGAGCCAGCTCCCAGGCTCACAGTCTAGAGGTGGCTCCTGGGCTGCAACAGGGACAAGGCACTGGGGAGAAGAGAGCGGGGAGCAGGAGTGGGGGTGGGATGGGCCTGCAATTTTTTTTTAAATTTATTTATTTAGTATTTATTTTTGGCTGTGTTGGGTCTTCGTTGCTGTGTGAGAGCTTTCTCTAGTTGCTGCACGCGGGGGCTACTCTTCATTGTGGTGCGTGAGCTCATTGCGGTGGCTTCTCTTGTTGCAGAGCATGGGCTCTAGGTGCGCGGGCTTCAGTAGTTGTGGCTCGCGGGCTCTAGAGCACAGGCTCAGTAGTTGTGGCGCACAGGCTGTTGCTCCACAGCATGTGGAATCTTCTGGGACCAGGGATTGAACCCGTGTACCCTGCATTGGCAGGCGGATTCTTAACCACTGTGCCACCAGGGAAGTCCCTGTTTGTTTTTTAAAAAATATTTATTTATTTGGCTGTGCCGGGTCTTAGTTGAGGCAGGAGGGATCTTTGTTGCAGCATGCGGGATCTTTAGTTGCGGCATGTGGGATCTAGTTCCTGACCAGGGATTGAACCCGGGCCCCCTGCATTGGGAGAACGGAGTCTTAGCCACTGGACCACCAGGGACGTCCTGGGCCTGTAATTTTTGATCAGTGAACAGTAAAGGTGAGGGAGGGAGCTGTGTGGATATCTGGAAGGAGAGTGTTTCAGGCTCAGAGAATAGCCAGGGCAAAGGTCAAGGTGGGCGTGTGTCTCATGTGTTCAAGAAGGAGCGAGGGGGCCTGTGAGGCTGGGTGGAGGCAGATGGAGGCGGGGCTGAGGGGGCCATGCCTCTTTTGAGGGACCTGGGAGCCATGGAGGGAATTAGAGCAGGGGAGGGGTGTGACCTGACTTAGGTCATAACAGGTTCCCTGTGGTACTGTGGTGGGCAGGGCAGGGGCCCTGGAGGAAACCAGGTGGTGCCAGTGTTGAGAGGAGTTGGATTCTGGCTGTATTTTGAGAGGAAAGCGGATAGAATGTGGTGAATCGGGTGTGAAGGTGAGGACAGAGTCCCAGGTTTGGGGCTGCTGATACCTGGGGAGGACAGGATTGCTGCAGATGGGGCAGGGGAAGGTCAGGGTGTGGAAACTAAGTAATTAAATTCTCAAAACAATGCTTTTTTGTGTTCTCCTTTTACAATTTTGGGGAACTGAGGCCCAGAGAGGGCAAGGATGTGTGTGGTCAGCAGCTGTGCAGGAATTTGACCCCTGCTCATATCTACCTCATGTCACTGCAGGGCCCTGGACACAGGAGGGGTCAGACTGAACCTAGGCCCTGCTGTTGGTCATTGGGTGAGACGGTTAAGCTCCCTGAGTCAGTTGCAGTGTCTGTAAAATGGGACAACAGTAGTCACACCATGGAGTTGTGAAAATGTTATTACTCAGCCGGGTGCAGCCAGGGCATCCACTGCTCCTCTGAGGAGGAGGAGCCGAGGGGAGATTGTTCCTCTCTATCTCCAGTCCCCTGAGCTGTGGCCTGACATCACAGAGGCCCACTGCAGACCAGAAACTCCAATATTCTGACTCTAGGACACATGGCAGGTGTGGTGCCCACTGGTGTGGCCAGACCCACGGCCCAGGCCATGGAGGGCCTTGGCTTTGACCCCCTCTATCGTAAGGCGTCCTCTCCTCTTCCTGGCAGGACCAAGGGAAGCATTGACACTGCTGGTGGGACGAGAGGTTTGGGCTATGGTTGTCCTGAGCCCATCCCCACAGGCCACCTTCGAGTACAGAATGCTGTGGCCCCAGTGCAGGATCGGGCTGGCCCTTGGGCATCGGGCACATGGCTGGATTTCCAGCCTCGGCTGCTGGGTGCTAGGGCGCAGCCTGCTGGCCTTGGTTGCAGCCGGAGGTTGGATGATGGGCTTGCCGGCAGGCCCCAGCCCTGGCACTGGGCAGCTCAGGTCCTGGCTGGTTCCATCCGATGCCCTCCGGGTTAGACTGACCTGTGAGCATGGCCCAGGGTGAGTTGGTGACCCGCCGGGGGCTTCAGGATGCTTTGTCCAGATGTGGGTCCAACCATGACTGCTTCTGCCCCGGCTGCGGGGTGAGTGACCCCAAGCTCCCCTGAGCTGCCTCCTGTGCCCCGGAGGAGAAGCAGGACCAGAAAGCCTGGAAGGCCCGCTTTCCCACCAGCCTCCATCTCTCTGTGCTCACGCTCACCCTGTGCCCGGCAGCTCTGTCAGGAGCGGGGCAGGATGGGGCGCTCCAGGGCCCGTGGTTGGGCCTAGGGGCGTGGGGTTTGGCCCAGTCACTGCACTGTCCTCGGCTCCAATTTCCTCCCTTGGAGGTGAGCCACTCCCTGTGAGCCTTTGTCCACGAATAGGGGCAGAGATCGGTCTCCCACTGACCCCTGAACCTTGGCCTGGGCCTGCGGGGTGTGGCCTTGTGGGACCACGAAGTTGTGCGGGAAATTTTTATTCTAAGTGTGACTGACCAGGAGCTCTTGAGAATTGGGAGCAGCGTGAGGAACCCGGTTTCCACTCCCCACCCCATCCCCAGGCTTCAGCCAGCTCTGCGCAGCCCTTTGAGACAGGGCTTGGAACCCACGCCGCCTGAGGGCATCTGAGGTCAGTGCAGTCCAGACGTTTCTTTTGGCTGAGAGGACCTGGCCTGCCTGACGTAAGCACCTCCACCCTGGGCCTAGGCGCCAAGGACGCGAGGCTGCTCCTGCGGGGGGCCTCAAGCTCTGGGCAGGAGTTAGGCAACGCCTGTCACACTCGGTGGCTGTCCCTGCAGCAGCTGCTGGGAGGGCTGCTCGTGGTCCCCTGGCTTGGGCTGCAGGCCGGGGAGGGGGTGGACCGGGCACCCAGCCCTTTAGAAATAGGTTGCCTGTGGGCGGCAGGTCAGGAGGGGGAGAGCGCAGGCTCACCCTCGGGCCTGAAGGCAAGTCCCATCTCCTCACCTGAGCCACGGGGTGTTCACTCCTGCCCCAGGGGCTGATGAGCACTTGGCACGATGCAGGAGCCCGGTGACGGAGCCCGGTGATGTCGTGGGTGCGTTCGGGCCTCAGGAGTGTGAACTCTGGCTCTGACACCTGCCAAGACTGAAGTGGGAGCGTTCTTGGCCCCTTGTGAGAACAGCACTGGCCTGCGTGGCGGGACTGCAGGGAGGAAGGCAGAGAGGGCAGCTCGGGTCACGGGGGCCTGAGGGAGGCCTCATGGGTCATGGCCAGCGTAGCAGGAGCCTCTGGAGGGTTTCGATAATGGTGAGGTTGGTCAGCCTCTGTGGGGTAAGGGCTAGAGGGGTGGAGGGAAGCTAGGAGCCCTGCAAGAGGGCCATGGGAGGCACGGGTGTTTGCGGTGCTGCATCTTGGAGAGCCTGATGGTTTGCTCTGGGGTCTGAGAGAACAGGAGTCAATGAGAAACTCCAAGGTTCAGGATGAGGGGACAAACTCTTCCACTTGCTGAGAATGGGGTGGAGGGAGGTGCGGGGCAGGATCCAGCCCTTTCAGCCCATCAGATCCCGGGAAGAGCTGGCACTTGGGAGAAGGGTGGGTGGTCAGCCAAGCAGTGAGGGGTCAGAGGAGCCCTATCACAGCCTGGGAGCCCCTGTATTTAGAGATCAGGCAGAGAAGGAGGGCAGCAGAGGCTGGGAAGGCACCACCAGTGATTTGGTGACATGGAGGTCGCTACTGTCTCGGCAGAGGCAAGACTGGTTGGAAGTGGTTTCTAGAAAGGGAGAGGAAGTGGATGCCAAGGACAGTAAAATGGCTTGGTGATTGGAGGGGGATTAACGAGGGGTAAGGGAGGGTTTTCCAAAGGTGCAAGTGCAATGCGTATTCACTTGGGAAATGGGCTGGTAATGCAGAAAAAGAGGAAACAGGAAACCACAGAGTTGTATGTAAAGTACGTCCAGGTGGGCTGGGGAGAGAGCAGAAGACCCGGGGTGAATGGTCAGACCGTGGGGCCAGTAGGGTGCTGTGAGCAGTGTACCCGCTTCCCCAGGCCCTGCTCCCATTGGGCAGGGGATGGAAGGGAAAATTCACTCCAAACCCTTGCCCCTTCCCCTGGCTGAAGGTGACAATCTCTCCTTGAGCCTTAGGACACTAGCTATCTTTGACTGGGTGGGTGTGTTAAGGTCGAAGTTTGTTTCTTGAGCATCTGCCTGGGGACACATTTATGGACTAAGTTACAATTGCTTACCTGGAAAATGGCTTTTCCCAGATGGACATGTTAAGAGCCTTGGATCTTTGAATGACTGAAACCTCCTGGCCTGCTTTGGATACTTATCTTCATGCAGCTTCAAGAGACCAGACTGACCACAAGGCCAACAGGTGATGGGTCTGGGGCTCTTCACATCTCCTCCCCGACAACAGAAATGTGCTCTGACCCCACACAAGGCAACCAAGGCAATCTTAACCAAGGCCTCCATTTTAGTCTTTCTTAGGCTGTTTATCTAATTTTAAAACTCTAACCCCGTAACATCACGGAAGCACAATAACCACTACCACTTGAGTAGAAAATATAAAAACGGTTCCCCCCTCCTTAGCTGTCACTAAGGCAGACCTGGATCCTGAAGTGTGCGGAGCCTCAGAGGCCCACCAACTCCACTGCTGGGAGGGGCATTCACAGAGGGCCCTGTGACCCAAAGCTCCCTCAGAGGGCTCCCGGCCACAGATCCCCAACACAGTGCCCCCCACTGCAAATCCGACAGACCTGGGCTATGACGTCCCCTTGAGACACGGCTCAGGGTCAAAGTGACACTCGAACCCCCTTTCCTTGCCAGCAGCACCGTGACCAACACCGCACTGTCACATCTTGACCGTTCAGATTTCCTCACACATGACGCTTGAATGAGCTGTGATCTGGGGGGTTGGGGGCATGCTCCAAGTAGATGTGCAGTGGCTGCAGAACAGAGGCCGAGAAGGATGACGGTTTATAAACATTTGGAATTTTATTTAAAAAAAAAAACATCACAACCATGAACATTGTTACAGTTTTAGTTAGAGAGGCCCTCTTGGTTCTCCACAATGATACTGAGCATGCTCACAAGGGATTCCCATTGTTTAGTCTTAGTTAAACAACCATCTTTAAAAGAAGGGAAAAAAAAAAACTCGGCACACTACCATTTAACTTGTTTTAATGTTTCTTCACAAATGGTGAAAAATACTAAAGTACAGACAGGAATAATCATAATGTTGTGGCCAACATTATAAATATGGAATTATAAATTTAAAACATTTTCTGGTTTAAAAAATAAATCTGGTAGTCAATGCAGCTCTGCGGGGTCTCTGCGTCTAGTAGGGCCGGTCTCTGCGTTCCTGACGATGCTCGCCTCTGCAGGGCAAAAAGGAAAAAGGGGCAATGTGTTAAAATGGGAAGAGGAAAGGAAGCCCTTCCACAGCCCTGAGCTGAGCTTCCTGCCTCATTCCCAGAGCGGGGTGAGACCTGCTCCAAAGATGGGAATGGCCTGCCGCCCAATGGGCCCTGTGCTCCACAGCTGGTTCTACCACCACATACTTATCCATTTTTCCAGGTCCTCCACGCCCGCCTCTTCTTCCTCCCATCTGTTCCATCAAAGGTCCAGGGGGTCCCCCAGGGCCACCTCGTCTTCCTCCACCAAAGCCACCGCGGTCCATGCCCCGGGTGCCACGGAAGCCACCTCTGTCTCCACCACGGCCACCTCTGAACATTCCACCAGGACCACCTCGATCCATGAGGCCACCTCTTCCTCCCCGCATGCCACCAGGGCCACCTCTGCCACGGTCACCACCTAAGGTAAGGGAAAGTACAGGAGAGGAGAGCTCAGTGCTAAGACAGAGAGAATGGGTGAATGCAGAGGTCCCCGCAGGATCTGCTGTCTTCCCCCAGAGCAGAAACGGATACTTTACTCACCCGAACACCTGGGTCACAGTTTAGAACTGATGATGGAACTACAGGTGACCCCTGAACAACAGGTTTGAGGTGCATGGGTCCACTTAAAATAACATCGATTTTTTTTTCCACTAAATATAAACTACAGTACTACATGATCTGAGGTTGGTAGAACTCTGAGGATATGGAACCACAGATATGGAGGGAGGGCCCACTGTAAAGTTCTAAGTGGATTTTTTTTTGACTGCACAGAGGCCCAGCGCCCCAACCCCCGCACTGTTCAAGGGTCAACCGTGTAACTTAAAGAGCCCCAGTGTCCAGGGCTGCACTTGCTGAAATCACCAACCTGGTCTGGGCAGCTGAATTTTGTTTACCAAGCCCACCAAGTTAACACAAGAGGTTTAGTGCCAAGAAGCTGAGGGTACCTACCCGGGGGTGGGAAAGGTGGTGGGAGGAAGCCTTCAGGCTTTGGGGCCTTACACTGGTTGCACTCTGTTCTCCACGCAAAGTTCTGTTTCCACATCCCAGACTGGGGCACTGCCAGTCTCCAGCTCGGTGCTGGACGTTTCCTCCTCCAGATGGGTTCCCTCAGGAACCGCTGGGAGGAAGCCTTCAGGCTTTGGGGCCTTACACTGGTTGCACTCTGTTCTCCACGCAAAGTTCTGGTTTCCACACCCCCTGCATAAAGCACAACAGTTATCACTTATTGAACAAGAAGGCACCACCTGAGCAGAAACCACCATAATCACTGAGTCCCGGGGTCCAGAGGATCAGTCCACAGAAAACGGCTTTTCAGCAACACACCATAGCACCAGTTTGATCCAGCAAAGTGTCTGTACAACCATGTGGGCCTGAGTCCAGTGGACTGTGACCTTCTCCCGAAGGCTCCAAAACAGCCGGTAAAGGACCGACTAGGCCACACACCCCCGCCCCCCAGCAGAGCTATCAGGGTCATCATTACGCTCCTCCGGATGAAAAGAATCCAGCAGGCCTCTCCAGAATGGGAATGGCGCAAGGTGTAGGGAGACTGTGCTAGTAGGCTATCAGTGTGCCCGGAGAAGTACATACGGATTGGGGCACTGCCAGTCTCCAGCTCTGTGCTGGACGTTTCCTCCTCCAGACGGGTTCCCTCGGGAACCGCGGGGCCCTCTTGGTGGGAAGCCTCCTCTGTCTCCTCCACGGCCTCCCATGCGACCCATGGGTCCTCCAGGACCTCCTGGGCCTCCTGGACCTGCAATAAGAAAGCATAAACCACCTCTTTGCAGCACCAGATTTGCTACAGGCATACGTCTCATGAAGGGAATCAGAGATCACAGCTGTCGCTGCCCCATCACCTGGCCCATACTTTCCCACAGGCCCAAGGGCTAGTCACTGTCATCACTGCTTAGCTCCACAAAAACTTGAGGAGGGCAGATGAAGAGAACAGCCCAGGGCTAAACCCCAGGCAGTGTGGTTCCCGCCTCCTTGACCAATCAACCCATCCTCTTTCTTTGACTCCCACAAACTTTTACCGTCAGCATCCAATAGTCTAGTATCGATTCTACATACCTTTTCAGTATTGCTAATGGGCTTGCCTTCACTCTACAAACCAAGTTCCTCAAAGACAAGTGTACTAAAAAACTTCCAAAGGAACACAGAAACAGCCCAGAGACAGCATATCCAGTAAATACCTCCTCGGAGCGGCGGCGGCATCCCTCTGCCCTCACGGGGGGGCATTCCTCCCCGCATGCTGTTCATTGGAGGCTTCTTCCGAGCAAGAGAAACTTTAAGTTTGCTCCCTTGAAAATCTTTCCCTGAAACAAGATAACAGAAAGCCAATTAATCCCAACCTCCAACTCTCAGTCCCCTTGAGGGACCAGGCAAGGTTAGATGACTCCTTTTTCACCAACCCCACCCTATTATCAAACCAACCATTCCTGCTTCATCAAGTGTGCCCACCCATGATGTTCCCTGAGATTTTTACAGGCAAGGCCAAAAAAGCCTTTAAAAGAAACAAACAGAAAAACAAAAAAACAGGGCGAGAAGCAAGGACAAGTAGAGCAGGAGGAAGTGGCCAATAGAGGAGAGGCAGAACTTTCTGACACTTCAAAGTTGGTTTTGTGTGAAGTGAAATTCCAGGATCAATGTCAAAGCCACATATATATGTAAACGCAAATGTATAAGGCTGAGGTGTCTGTGGGACTTTCCGCACCTCTTGACATGGGTGCTTAGAGAAGAATTTACAACTTTAGCATGGGGCTTTGAACAACAATGACTGAAAGTAACGGATCTCTTAACCCATGGTCAGCGCCCGGGACCTCACGTGGCTGAGGGGAGCGTGACAAGCACTTCCCAGCAGCCATCCAGTGCTCCTCCAGGAGCAGACAAAGGGTCTTCTTGCTCCTCTGGCTCTCAAGGTCCTCCTTCCTGCCATGTCCTATAGCCACACAGAGGGAGAACCTATCTGTCCCCGCTCCCTAGAACCACTTTAAGAGAACAACATTCTAACAGCCAGAATTAAATACATCAGAGCAAGACCCTTTCTTTACCTACAAGTTGACACAGGCAACACTTGCTACCAGACCCTCTGTGTGCCCCAGAGGCGGCAGAGCTAAGAAGGCTAGGGGCACACCCTTGTTGACCTAGGGTTCCTACCATCAAACCACTCGACGGCAGTTTTGGCAGTTGGCGGGTCTTCATAGGATACAGTAGCATCGCCTTTGGGCTTTCCTGTTTCCTTGTCCAAATAGATATGGATCATGGGTTGTCCAGTCCTCTTGTTTATCTAGGCATAAAATAGCATAATTAAGCTGTGACCAGAATATACTAGTTTTCAGGGGAAAAAATCCATGTGAAATTCATCTTTTTTTCTCCATCCAAGTTCTTTAAACTGTCAAAAGCAGTAAATTTTCCAGACACACATTCAGAAAGATGTTGTTATAGTTTATCTCTGAGTGGTGGAATTATTGGTGACTTGTTTCCTAAATAGCTACCACAAATCTGTACTTAGAAGACTTTTCCTCTTAGATGTGTTTTATCATAAAACCAAAATAGGTTTTATCATAAAACCAAAGTTCCAAATTGTGTAAATGAACAGTACAGGTCCCATTCCTTCCCCAGCCACCTTTTCCTGTGTCCCTGCACCTGCCCCAACACCCTGTAGGTCACACTAACAGGCACCCAGTGAGCAGCCACCTCTTAAGACTCAGTCAGGCTTTGATGCCATCATATAAGATACATCTCACATAAAGTAAAAATTACCCTGAAATCATTAAGTACAACATACAGGGCTGTGAGCGTGCTAAAAGGAGTCTTGGTTATCTCAAGTTCAACACAGCCAGTTTTTCCTCCAGAGACAGAACAGATGACTAGTTTTTCAGCTCAACACCAGATGCAAGTGGCTTGAATTCAAGAGCCACATTGCACAAGAATATGGCTTTATGTGTTTTTTGCATATGATCAAACTCTTACCTGCATTTATAGATAAATTATGATTGATATATATATATATATATATATATATATATGCTGATACCTATGTTTTTATAAAGGACATACACATAAACACTGAAAGGAAATGTGGCGAAATAATGGTATGAATGATGGGGTATGTCAGTTTAAAATCTGTATTTTGCATATGATCAAACTCTTACCTGCATTTATAGATAAATTATGATTGATATATATATATATATATATATATGCTGATACCTATGTTTTTATAAAGGACATACACATAAACACTGAAAGGAAATGTGGCGAAATAATGGTATGAATGATGGGGTATGTCAGTTTAAAATCTGTAATTTTACATAACTTTATAGTAAACACTGCTTTCTTAACTACGAATAAACCCCACATACCCAAATAAACAACATATAAATCACAAGTAGAGAGAAATCTCCTTATATGATTTAAGATTTATCAAAATCGCTGGATCAGAAAATGCCATTCAAAATAGACCATTAACTAAAAAATAAGATCTGCAAAACTTTTTAAGGAGATTGGCTTTACCAAAGACCTAATAAATGGAGAAATACAATGTTAAGGGGGAGTGTGGGGGGGGAACTACTCAGTACTATAAAAATGTCAATTCTCCTCAAATTCTTATAGATTCAGTGACTTCCCCGCAGTGGTTAAGAATCCGCCTGCCAATGCAGGGGACACAGGTTCGATCCCTGCTCCGGGAAGATCCCACATGCCATGGAGCAACTAACCCCGTGTGCCACAACTACTGAGCCCTCACGTGCAGCAACGAAGACCCGATGCAGCCAAAATAAGTAAATAAAATTCTTACAGGTTCAGTAACATCCAATAGGTTTTTGTGGGGTTTTTTGCTGCTCTGCACAGCATATGGGATCTTAGTTCCCTGACTAGGGATCAGAAGAGTGGCCCCTGCAGTGGAAGCGTGGAATCCTAACCACTGGACCGCCAGGGAATTCCTCCAATTAAGGAACTTCATAAACTGGTTCTAAGATGTGTGTGTGTGTGTGTGTGTGTGTGTGTGTGTGTGTGTGTGTGTGTGTGTGTATATATATATATATATATATATATATAAAACGTATATATACAAGAAATACAAGGAATAAACAACAAAACATTTCTGAAGAAAAAGAATAAAACAGAAGAATTTGCCTTACTAGGTATCAATATTGAGCACAGAGTAATTAGCAGTGCTACTAGCATAGGATCACACAAATTAACAAAGTATACAAAACAGCCAAGAAACAGCTCCAGGTAGAGGTGTCCTTTCTATGTGAAAGCATTATATACCACCAGGGAGAAGATGGCTCTTTCAAAAGATGTTGTGGAGTAAAAGGTCTTGCAAATGGAAAAAAAATAAAGACAAAAACCAGTAAGGTAATGACCTCTAAGTTCAACTACAGTAAAATTAAGAACTTCTACTCATCAAATAAAAATGACGGGGAATTCCCTGGCGGTCCAGTGGTTAGGACTCTGCCCTTTCATTGCTGAGGGCACAGGTTCAATCCCTGGTCGGGGAACTAGGATCCCGCAAGCTGTGTGGCACGGCCAAAAAAAGAAAAAAGTGAGCCACAAACTGGGAGACCTGTATTTGCAACAAAGACAAGAATCAGCATTCAGACAATAAAGAACCACTAATAAATCAACAAAGGACAAACAATCCAATGAAAAATGCGTACAAAACACAAACAGGTATTTCAAAGAAGATAGCGTGCCATTATAACATTATTAATGATCAGGGAAAAGCAAATTAAATTACATTTCCATTTTCTTCTACCAGATTAGTGGAAGTTAAAAAAAAGGTGATTCCCGGTGAGGCTGTGGCAGGTGTGCAGTCAGAGTGCCAGTGGGAGTCTAAGCTGGTCAGCTAGACAGTTATTTTGAGGTTAAACACTGTACACATCTTAAGAACCAGCAGTTCTACACCTGGGCATAGTGGGTTCTCATTATCCGTGGATTCAAATTTGCAAATCTGCCTACTCATCAGTATTTGCCTACCAAAATCAATACTTATGGCACTTTTTGTGGTTACTTGCAGACATGCACAGAGCGTGAAACACATGTTGCCAGATGCACATGTTCCCAGCTGAGAAGGAACAAGATGACACTCTCCCCTCTCGTTCTAGCTCTCTCTAGAAGACCAGAGGACAGAGACTGGGAGGATGGGGCAGTGGTCTATAAGAAGTTCTGGCTCTGGGACTAGATGGATGAATATGAATACCAACTTGGGCAAGTCACATTTCTGAATCTTTTTTTCTTTGTAAAATGAAATGAGTAGGATCTATCAGGATGAATTTTTTTAGAATTTATGATTATAATATATGTGAGATGTGTATGTGTGCATACTTCCCCCAGGGACAGTGGCTCAGCATTCACTAATTCAGTGTTTATAGTGATTTTATAGAACTTAACTACCATGAATAACAAGAATCAACTATATACACAATAGAGAAACTAGCACACCAGGAGACAGGTACAAGGACATTCACTGGAGCATGGCTTATAAACTAAAAAGTTAGAAACAGCCTGTTAAAAGAATTTAGAATAACAGTGATATATTTATGAATGAAATACAAGATGCCCAGACTTTTGAAATTTTGACCTGGGGACCCCCCTCACTTCTCAAAATCCCAGTTTCTCTTAGTTTTCCTCATCTAATTAATAACCCCACCACCATTACAGCAGCTCAGACCAAACCATTCTAGCCACACTAGCTTCTTTGAGCTTACCAGGCAAGCTCCTGCCTCACTAATACCTCCACTATTCTGAAATTATTTCCCTGCTCCTAGTGGCTCTGTTCCTCATTTTATCCCTGTTCTATCTTGCTGTATTTATTTTCCCCCCTAACCATCACGATCACTGAACATAGCACAACTATATTCCTTTTTACAATATGTTCCCCACTATATGTGAACTCCAAGGGTTCTTATCTGTTTGTTCCCAGTATACTGCTTTTACAGTAGTGTTTAATAAATACTCTTCAAAATTATGTAAAACAAAATATTACTGAGGACACATCTATAAAGTAAAGAAAGGGAATGATAAATTTCAGGATGGGAGTTGAGAGAAGGGGTAAAACTAGGAAGACATATATATACCAGCTACTTCAAAGGTACTCATAAAGCCGTACTTCCTATGCTGGGATATGGATACGTAAGTGTTCATTATTTTTAAAACTATGTCATATTTCTATGTTTCACAATAATTCTATATTTCACAATAAGTAATGTTCGTGTTAAGTATTCTTACAATTAACATGATAATTATAAAAATGACCCTGAGTTATCAAGTATGCTTAAATCATGTTTAGCATTTCTTTTCTATAAAAAATTTTTGTTTTTTGCTTTTTGTATTTTAAGGAGCAAACCACAATATGGACAGTCCAGAGGAAAAGTCAAGCAACTTCAGAAACTCTCAAGTCAATTCTCTTTAAAATGCTCTGTGGTTGAAAGATCTGCCAGATCACATGGTCATGCTTTTACTTACCTTGACAACTCCACACTGCTTAAAGAAGTCTGCCAGATCATCTAGAGTCACATTGTCACTTAATCCTTGCACATAAATTGCACTGTTGTCACAGTCTTCATCTGGATCTACAGGTGGGCCTTCCAGAGAAAAGTAGACAAAGGGAGTTATTGTCATGTATCCGTAAGGCCTTATTAACCAATGGTCACTACTGCCCACTGGTATTCATCACAAAGCTAAGAGAACTACCAACCTTACTAATAAGAATGGTTTACTTTATTTTTGTTTAAGGTGGTTATGAGTAGTCACTCATGATAAAGGAAGCCCCAAACTGCCCTTGACAGCAAGAGTATCCCATTGATTTACCAGGCTGTTGAACCCCAACATGCACTTGCTTCTGTGCTATTCATTTATAAAGCACAATATAAAAATCAGGAATTCCAAATTACCTAAATCAAGATCTGGTCCTTCGTCCATGGGTCCTGCCAACCAGGAAAGATCATATAAAATACTGTTAGTGCACGTCTTGCAAGCTACAAACCTTACAAACACACATAGCTATCTACTACACCACCATTTGATGGGGCTTCATTAAATTCAAAATGACCCGCACTGCTAAAATGGAGCAGTGCCCCTTTAACATTTGTGAAAGGTTTGCTAGGGTTTGCTTTTTCTTTGCTGGTTTGCTTTTAAACCATTAACCAAATACACTCTCAATGCTTATGTGCCAAATTAGTGTTAAATTTAAGTCAAATTTTTTCCTCCAAATAAACCAAATTTTAAAACTGTATTCTCCCCCATATTACAGAAGCAGTTGCTCAATACTTCAAGTTACCCTTTGTTTTGTAACCATAGGTTAACCTTATTACCCCTAAGACAATGCCGGCAGTACCCATTAGTCTCTTTTGTATAGATCATTTTTAAACCGCTTATGAAACTAATATAAAATTATAGTTTTCTAAAAACTGACTGTATTTTTTTTTAAACACTATCCATGGTAATACTCAAAAACTTACCACCAGGCTTATTGAAGCCACCTCGCTCTCCAGCGCTGCTGGGGGGATAAACGAAGAAATGAAGGCCTTTCCCTTTAAAAGCCAGTACCGCTCTGAGCCTTGGGGGGGCTCGTGGGGAAGAAGGGCACTGGCTAAACACATCTCCAAACAATGCATCTCTCTCATCTTGTCACTATGCCTTTCTTCAGGGCAGCTCGCTCAAATTTCCTTTATATACAACCTTGCTCGTCTGATTGTACACACCACTGTGGTTGGTTCCTTTCATTTCAGGGGGCTGGTATTAATAGTGCAATACTTGGCAAATTGGGGGAAAAACACATCCCAAACACCCACCCGTCAGCTGAAAAACAGGGAGAGCTTGGTGTGGAGAGAAGTAACAAGCTGGGGTAACTGCTGTGATGAATCTTTTCATGTTCATAAAGGTGCACCCTCAACCTCTCCCAGGGGAGAGCCAAGTGAGGCCCTGGGCTTCCTAACAAGTCACAGTATAATAAAGCAGGAGACACCAAAGTAAAGGCCTACAACACACACCAGAGGACGCATCCAGCCGATCTTCAGCATAAAGCCATACATTTCAGGGCACTAATGGGTTTAACAATTGCTGTGAAAGGAGAATTTACAACAAATACCAAGGCTCCACGGACTGGGGGTGCAACTTTATAGACATATCAGTTGAAAACAATGACAATGACAGTATAAAATCACCGCCTTATGTATTTTAAAGGGGGAAGAAATATGAATTGGGCCTTTTTGTTTTTTAAAAAATTGAATAAAGGCAGCTCCTCAGTGGGAGGCCCTGAGCTTTTTCTAACCAGTATTGCACCTTTAATACCTGAATATACAATTTCAAGCTGTTGCATGCAGCTTTGTTTCCTTTTTAAAAGTACACACCATAAAATGTTCTCTCTCTTTAAACACAAAAGTTTACACTTTAATGTTACACAATTCTAGAGTATTATACCTCCTCTGGTTCATTACCAAACAACAAGTATGCAGTTACCAAAGTTACAGAAGGATTCCATTTATACAATGAATACATTTTGTTAAAAATATTCTATGTATATTTTTCCTCTCCATATGGACACCGTGTCTAGTCCCACTTTTCATTATGCTGCCGGCTGAGTACTGAGTACGGGTACTTTTTAAGTATTGAAGTGTATACAAGGCTCTCACTTTGTAACCTGTAGCATATAAATGCGACAAAGCATGTTAAAAAGTTTCCACGTTTAACAGCCAACGAAAATATCAAAATACTGAGGCAATGAAAAAGGGCATGTTAACAACATTGAGTGCCTTACCTGCAGAAGACACTGAAAACCATCACCACACCACAATAAAGAAGAGGGGAGAGGGGAAAGCCCTTGTCCTGTCCCCAAAGGATCCAACCGACTGCTTCACAGTCTGTTGAAAAACCTATGAGGAAAGCCATGATGTTTCTATGGCTTCAGGAGACTTCTCACCCAGAAAAGAGGGAACCCCTCTACTAGCAAAGTCTAGCAAAATTAGTAGAATTATTACTTCTGGAGAATTAAAATGAATAAACTTGAAATTGGTTTTGCAATCAAAAAATAGTAAGGATTCTAGGTGATTGGAAACGTGATGATAGTGATTTCAAGTGTCTACATCTATTTAAAACATCCATAAAGAAGGTGAAACCTTTATAATGGAATGACATTCTTCAAATCAGAATATTAATTTTACTTTATACCAAATTATTCATAAGTTTTTGCATCTTGTAAAATGACTTTCTTCCAATAAAGATTTCACCGAAGACTTTTAAGTTATGCAGAATATGCAAAACAGTATTTTAAACCAGTATTGTTCAATAGTAAACATTGCTAATGTAAAAAATAAAGACCAACTTTTTAATGTATTTAATCTTGAAGTACATTTCTAAAGAAATTCTATTCAGTTTTTCCTTGAACCTACAGTGGCACCAAATCCAATTTATACTTACATTAACATTCTGCATAACTTTTTTACTATTTATATAGGGACAGAACACACACAGAACTAAGCCTTCTGGATTATGTTAACCAACATTATACCTCACCTTCATCAAAGTATAGACACCAGAAAGGGAAGAGGGTATGGGAGAAGGGAGGGGAAGGGCAGGCACAGGTAGCAGGGTTATGTTACTGATCTAAACAAAGTTTTCTAAACCAGATTGTGCCATCAATTAAAATGGTTAAAACCGATTTAGACTTCTCAAAATCTCCAATGGGAAGAGTGATCCCATAATTATATACATTACTCTTCAAAAAGCTATTGGACTTCTTGTGTACCAGGTGCACCTCAGGCCATAGTTCAAGGGTTATGGGACCAAGATCTTCATCATTATGTTCAACAGTTCCGAGTACAAACAGAAGTTGGGGACAAACATTGTGGAAGACAGCTGCATTTCTTTTTTGCAGTATATATACCAGGTATTTCAAGACAACCATTCAGAAGCAATTAGTTAAATACCTAGGGTTGTTATAAGAGTTGTGTGTGTTCCATCCCAAGTCTATTACCCACAGAGGCTTTTGACCTCTGGAAACCATGAAGGGAACTGAAAGCTCTAGTTTCAAAACCATTCTTTGTTCTCCCCATCCCAACCAAGTAGATTGGCACTGAAAAAAGCAAACTGCCTCTAGATATGCCACAGAGATGACATTTCCATGTTTTGGAAGATGGCTTGGGCTCATCAGATTATCCATGGAAATGCAGAAATAAATTTCTTATGTCTTTCAGTCCCTTCTTTCCATTGAAAATCCTATGGATGAAACAAAATTAGGTAAAAGGAGAAAAGGTTTGCTCTTACCCCATTCCACCGCGTCCTCCTCCCCGCCCACCTCTGCTCATGCCTCCACGATCAAATCCCCCTCTTCCCCTGCCCCGGTTATCAGGGCCACTCATGCTCCGGTTCTCTCCTGGTCCGGAAAATCCTCCAGACTCCTGCCCATAAACACCCATGCTACTGGGGTGGTCCTGTCGGAATGAACCTGAGGAAAGAGTCACATCTGTAAGCCGTGGACCAGCATTTACACCACTGCCTGTTGTACTTTCTCCTGGAATCACAGAATTCTCAATTGCAAGGCACAAACCAAGGTACCACCTTCTTTACATCTGATTAAGCACCCCTGATCAGTGGGCTTTTTAAAGTTCAACAAGAACAGCTGGCTCATTAAGGCTGAAGTAACCTCATATAGTTCATCTGAAATAAACCACTCCCAAACAAAAAAAAGGACTCTGGTCAACAGTTTACAGGGTTCTGTATCCTAAGATGTCTTTAAAAAGTTGCTTCTTTAAACCACACTCAAGAAACAAAAATGGAGCCAGGTTTCTTGGGTTGCTAAGGGGTACTCTCCATCAAGTAGCACTACTCATCTCATTGTCATAATGAGACATACTCAGGATGGAATTTAGTTAAAAGACAACAACAATCCAGGTAGAGATTAAACTGTGAAGACAGTTTTTTGAGTTCTTGGTTGCTTTTCCACATAAAACTGTAAGCATTCTGTGAAACTTTTGTTTGTTTTATGAATGTAAACAAAAACAAAAAACACAGCATTTTGTTAACTATCAAAATTGCAGTAGTCTTCAACAGCTACCTGCTCACTCTCTCTTAATAAGCTGGGGTGGGCAGGCCATAAGAAATGCTGGCTTCACTCACTGCATATAACCTCCCCAAAGAGAGCAGGGCTGGCAGTCTACAACATTTTCTCTGGTCAGTTACAAACTCTCTTTTCTTGTAAGGCATTCTAATAACAATTAAATTGGAGAAAAGCCAGGATATTAGCCAGGATATGATACCTTCAAGATGCATCCTGGAGTTCAAAAGTACACAATAGTAAAGAGCATTTCCCCATTTCAGAAACTCCAAACATAACCATTCTTATTTGGTTTTCTCTCTTAGCAACTCACTCTGCTGCCCGTAGCTGCTGCTCTGTTGGCTATATTGACTTGGAGCCTGGCTGTAGGATCCAGTTTGGGGGGGGTAACTAGTGGGTGGCTGCTGCCCATAGCTGCTTTGTTGACCATAGCTACTCTGTTGTCCATAGCTGCTCGGCTGCCCATAGGTGTTTTGCTGGGAGTAACTGCTCTGATCATAACTAGTCGGCTGTGTAGAAGAATAGCTGAAAGTAAAAAAAAAAAAAAAAAGCTTGTTAGGGAGGAGAGACTTATTTCTTCTAGTCCCCTAAACATGAGACATAAATAGTATATGGCATACAAATCCTTAAAAATGCAGTTACTTTCCACATATTAACATACAATGAATTTAAAATAAGCAAATTCTTTTGTATTCAGAATAAAGCTCTGAATGGAAAGGAGGGGATATTAGTAAAAACAACCCATCTATAAAATGTACAATCCTAGAGCCTCTCCTTTACCCCCACCCTCATTAAAACAATACTTATTCTCAACCAAATTCAAGGCAAATTTGGGAGTTTAGATGCTTCCTGTATTAAGGGAAGGATATGCAGATGTGCTGCCAGGGAAGGTTGCCCCAGCAAAAAGGCACTGAGAAAAATGAGGCAGTTAAGTGCGGTATTCAGTTCTAAGGCTGCCTCCAATAATTCCCCTGAGTGATGACAATTTTTCTGAAGCTAAAAGGCCACTTGGTGTGTGTTTGGCCACTTTTCTCTTGAGGATAAGTCTAAGTTTCAAACTGCTTTGTTATGTAT
>NW_021145579.1:0-25767 GCF_002837175.3 Physeter macrocephalus
GACGATCGCCACCACTGTCCTGCCTGGGACTCTAGGACAAATCTGAGCTGGGACCAAACCCCAGCTCTGTGCCGTCAGTAAACTTGGCCAGCAACCCCCCCGCACCCCCGCATGGCCTCAGTTTCCGGATCATACGGTAGTTGATCATAGGGTAGTTGTGAGGGAGATGAGGCATATAGTAGGCACTAAATAAATGTTGGCTGGTGATTAGCATTGAGTCATACTGTCACCAGGCTCATCCACGCTCCCTCTGCTACCCGCTCCTTACCTGCTCCTGCCACACGGGTCTCCTTGTGCTCTTCCAGGGCCCTATGCTCCTGCTGCCTCAGGGCCTTTGCACGTGCTCCCCCCGCCCAATGCCTGAGAGTCCCCGTACCCTGATTAACTCCAGCTCAGTTTTGTCTACTTGGGTTCCCACTATGTCCCCAGCGTTCCACCTGGGATCAGGCACACAGTTGGTACTCAAGAAATGCAGGAGGTCTGATGAAACAGGCCTGGCCCCAGGCTCCCTCCCCCCATTTCATTATTCCTGGGAAACGGAGGCCCAGAAAGGGGCAGCAACTGCAGAGCCCTCTTGGCACCAGGCGCAGGTGCCTGGGACCTGGTGGGGCAGGCTGAGGAAGCCACCACGTCCCCCTCCCTGACCCCAGCCCCCGAGGAGGGCCAGGCTGCAGAGGCAGAGACCAGGCCAAATTGAAATTGATCGTGGGGAACAGCTCGGCAGGGTGGAACAGACACGCGGCCACTGGGGAGCCCAGGGGCGCCCGGGCGTGCGAATGCATCCCAGCCAGCGGTGGAGAATCGTTTAATCTTCACTGAAGGCTCCTAGCAGCGGTGGCCTCCAAGGAGCCAGAAGGCTAAGTTGCCACAGCTGCCAGAAGCGGGGACACCCCCCTCTCCTCATGCCTTCACCCCATTCTTCCTCAAGCATTTAACAAGCATCTGGTTATTCAGTGTCTTAGTTTCTCCTCGGCCAGCCCTGCTGGGTCGGTAGAAGCAGACAGAGGCAAAATGCTCCTCCACGGTGGCCCAAGGTCAGGTCTGGAGCCAGGGCTGAAGTCAGGACCGTCCTGAGCTGCATCTATTGAGTGCCTGCTGTATGCCTAGCCCTGGGCTCAGCCTGATTAGTGCGGTTCCTCATTTTATCTTCACAACAACCCTGGTGTTACTATCCCCCGTAACCACCGGGGGAGGCCCAGAAAGGAAGACGGCTCACCCACACCCACGCCCGCGGAGTGGGACTCACCCTGGGGGGCGGGGAACTGAGATTTGAACCCAGGTCACAGAGCTCAACGGCCAGAGTGTTTGCCACTGTTTCTGTGGCCCCTGTCCAGGTGGGGAAACTGTCTTGAAGACAGTGGGAGTTATGGAGGAGTCTAGAGCAGGGGAGGGCAGTCCGGTCAGAAAGCCCCTCCCACACTCCAGGCCAGGGTCTCCTGGGGCCTTCCCAGAGGGGACACAGGAGCCATCCTTAGCCATCCCCCAGCCCGGAGGGGTACACTGAGGCACAGAGCCAGTTAGGAGCCCAACACCCAGCATGGCTGTGGGATGCCTTCCAAGACGCCCGGGCTGCCTGTGACCTTCCTATTTTCAGGCTCAGAGAGGGCAGCTGCTGGCCTCTGGTCACCAGCCTGGAGGTGGCAGGCCCTGGGGGCTTCCAAGGGCTCTGCCTGCCCTCAGTTTCTCCCACGGGCCTCTGCGGGGTGGTGACCAGACACGTGGCCAATGGGGCAGCCGTGTTCCCCGAAGGCCCCGTGACCCTGACCCGGAAGCCCCCCTTGGTGCCTGGGGCGGGGGTCACACCCTGGCCCATCTCTCAGGGCCCCTCCCAGTGAGGGCCTCAAGCCCGGGATTAGGGGGCCGGGGTCAGGGGTCAACAGCATTTGCCTCGGCCCCTTTCAGGCCTCGAGCAGATCCGTTCTCCCTGCCACCTCGAATTTCCTGGACAAAGGCTCAGTGGAGGGACTGGCCAGAGGGCCGGGCCGAGCACCCCTGGGAAAACTGCGGCAGCTCAGGGAGGGTGTCTGCCCCCCAGCCGCCTCTGCCCACACGGCGCCCGTCAATCCCCAAACGACCCGCGGGCAGCCCCGGCGGGCGCGCCCATGCTACAGATGCGGAAACTGAGGCTGGGAAGGGACTCAGCTGGGCCACGGGGCCGGAAGCCGCTCTGCTGAGGGCCCGGTGGGGTTTTGTGCAGGCCTCACCCGGCAGGGGCCACAGCTGAGTGTGCGGCACTGGAGACGGTGTCCGGGCCGGCGCGCGGGCGGGGCCGGGGCGGACAAAGGCCGGCAGGCCGGACCCGCGGGGGCGCGTTCCGCTCGTCAGCGCCGGTTCCACTTGAGTCCATCCTGGACAGGCTGGAATAATCCCTCCTGCGACCGCTGCTGGGCCGTGACGACTTGAAGGGGCCCCGCGGGCCTGACTGACGGCCAGGCCGGTGCGGGGGGGCGCCGGGAGCCCGCCAACAGCCCCCAGTGCTGGGAACAGCACCAAACCACCACCGATGACGACATGGGGAAACCGAGTCACGGGAGGCGCACACGACCTCTCGCATCACACAGCCTCGCCGGGGCCTCCCCGCCCCCACCAGCAACACAGCCTCACCTGTGACCTGAAGGAGTTTGGGGGACTGGGCCCTGCTAGTCATGGGAACCACCCGCCTCCTGTTCATTCCCCAGCACCTGGGCGGCAGGTACACACAGGTGTCTGGACTGGAGCCAGGCCAGGGCCCCAGGGAAGGCCCCGCTGGCTGCTGCCGGTAGACAAGGCTACCTGCCACGTGCCTCCATCTCTCTGGCTCCGGCCTGGAAGGGTTTCTGCAGGAGGGGACAGATCCTGGGAGGAGGAAGCAGCTGGAGGAAGGCCCAGGGGCAGGATAATTAGCAGACTCGTGGAGCGTGAGGGTCGGATGCGGTCCGCGGGAGTGTGGGGACCAGGATGGGGAAACTGAGCCCCAGGGGGAGGTGTCCTTGGGGGTCAGTGTTCCGCACAGAATGCTGGGAGGCGGACGGGGACCAGTTGGGCTAAAAACCCTCACGGGGCTCCCTTGTCACCCTCAGAAGGAAAGACGAACTCCCTTTCTGCCAACCTCCTGCCACACCACCCTCGGGCCTTCCCGGGCTCCGGCCTTTACTGCTTCCACCCGGAGTGCCCTCTGCCTTGGCCTCCTCCCCCTTTGGTCCCCAGAGCTGCTCCCCGGTGGGCATTTCTCTCCCCCCAGACCCCTGGCTGCACGGGCCCCAGTCTCCCTCCCTGTTGTTCACTCTTTGGCCTCAGCACCGGGCTTGGCAAACAGTAGGTGCTCAATAAAGCCATTCTGAAACCACAAAGGAATAGGAGCCGCTTAAAAAGGCCTGGGTTCCAGGGACCCTGGACCCATAGCCCTGGGATCCGGCTCCTCCCCTGAGGGCCTCTCCGTGCTGGCCGGGGCCTGGGCTTCTCCCGGCAGCTTGATCAGGACAAAGACCCTGACTCTTGTCCCTGCTGTTTGACAGCCATCTAGGCCACCTCGCCCTCTGTGGGAAAACCCACCTCGGTGTGCAGGGGGGAACAGCAGTGGGCCGTGCTTGGGCCGGGTCCACTGGGGGTGCCCCGGGGCGCGTGCCCTGGGAGGCCCCCTTCACTCTGGGTCTCAGGGTCTATCTGGGCCTCAGTTTTCCTCGCTGAAAATGGGTCCTGGCTTCTGCAGAGGAAGACCTCTCTCACTCTGCCTCCCCGGGGATGGATCCCTTGCAACCCTCCAGGGGCCTCCGCTCGGCTAATCCACCAGCCAGCCTGCGCCTCGGTTTCCCCTCCCGGCTGCCTAATCCCTGGATTGTTGGAGGCCGGTTTTACATACGTTTAGAGGCTTTTCATAATAGATTTACTGGGCCCCAGAACGGCCCTCGCTGGGTGATTAGCTTCTCCTTAATTGAAAACTCCCTTCCCACCCTCTGCCCCTTTGGGCCGAGCTCAGGCAAAGGGATGGGGCCACAGAGCACCCCACAGCTGTGCGGTCCCCACGGGGGCCTCCCCCTGTGCCCAGATGGGGTCTCCCTGGTATCCACCTTGACGGGGGGGGGGCTGCCACCCCCGCCCAGGAGAGGCTGAGCCTGGATTCAAACCTATTCTGTCCCAGCCCCACGTCCATTGCTACCATGGCTTGCAGGGGGTGGTCTCCTCAGTGCGGATGTGGGGGGGTCTCACTCAAACCTGGGCCTGTAGGACCAGGTCGTGGGCGCCCACCCTGGGGCTCAGAATTCAGGTCTGGGACCCAGATCTCACTCCCTGAGGTTCCCAGGATGGCCCCCCCACCCAGGTCTCCAGCCGGCTCCAGGGCCGCCAGAATGTTCGCTGATAGAATGAGGGATGGTCGAGGGGCAAGAGCCAGTGACGCATCCCCACCCCCCCACCCCAGCCATCGCGGCCGGGTCCCCAGCCGGGAGACTTAATGCCGCCTGTCACGAGGCTGTGAGCCGGGTTATTTATCTGGTACATATACGCATTTTAATGTAAAGATCTGCCAGCCAGCACGGCTGACTCCTGCGGTGCCCCCACTGGCCCCCTCATCCGAGAGAGGCTGTTCCCCACCACCTCCCCATACCCGGGCCTCCCCCAAGGAACAAACGCTGGAGAAAGAGGCCAGCACCTCCAGCGCTGTTGGTGGGCAAGAGCACTTGATTTGGAGTCCATGTACAAAACACACTCAGTAAGTCATTCAACAAATGTTCGCTGCGGGCTGGCTGACTTTGTGCCAGATGCTGGGGCCATGGGGGGAGGGGAGAACCAAAGGTCCTGCCCTTAAGGGTCATCTAGAACGCCCAGGCAGAGTCCCCTCTGTGTGCCATCATAGCTCCATTTTCCAGACTAGCAAACTGAGGCTCTGAAAACAGCGGTGGTTCAGACGTGGTGGTGGCGCCGGGCCGCCTCCCTCCCCACCCACCTCGTGCTGACGGCAGGGTCCCGGCTGTAGGGCCCGGGGCCGGCCCGCCCCTCCTCTGGCCTCAGCACCTCATCTGTAAAATGGGTCTCAGCTGGGTCTCATCTACTCGCAGAGAGGTCGACTGAGGCCCAGAAGGGAAAATGCCCCCTCCCTCGGGGGGTCCCAGTGGAGAGGGAGGCTGAGTGGAGGCTGGGACCCAGACCCTGCACCACACCACACAGCTGGGGAAACTGAGTCCCGGGGGAGGGGGCAGCTTAGCCAAAGCTCTCAAACCGGGCCTGTCCACCCCAGACCGGAGTTCACACCCCCACTTTGTAAACGGGGAAACTGAGGCCCAGAGCGGGCCCTCCAGGGTGAGATGAGTTCAGGGAACCGCACCGCTGGTTGCGGGGCCCATCTGGGCGGCGGGGGGCAGAAAGGGGGGAGCGCAGTGGACAGGACCTCACGGGAGGGGTGGGGCCCTGTCCTGGGTACCTGGGGGCAGGGATTTGAGCAGGAGAAGGAGTGCGGGATCCAGGACCTCGGGCTCGGCGGCGTGGGGCGGGGGGAGGGGCAGACGTGCCGGGATGTACCGCCTGTCTCAGGGGCTAGGACTCTTCGGGTAGGGGCACCCCCAGCCTCGCCCCCCGCTGCCCTTCCCCCGCCCACCCGCCCGCCTGCGGGTCCCAGCGGCTGCAGGAGGCTTTTAAGCACTTAGAGCCGGAAGCCGGTGGGAGAGAAGCAGCTGGTCCTCTGGCCCACCCCAGCCCGGCCCGAGGGCCCCCAGGGGCCCAGCACCGCGTGTCGGCCGCCTCTTCCTTCCCCCAGGCACCCCGCCGGGACTGGGGCAACTCCCCTGAAGCCGGCCTCAGATTCCCGGGGAGGGATCAGTAGATGGTACAAAGAAATCCTGGAAGCCGCGGAGGAGGGTGGCCCGGCGGGTGCGGGGATCCGGGGACGCCATAGACAGTACCCCCCCTCACCTCCCTGCACTGGGAGGCCACACAGCCTGGTGTTTCCTGGAGGAGGGGCTTGCAGGGCGGCCCCCACCCTGGCTGCTGTCGGGGGACCCAGGCCTCCTCCATCGCCGGCTGCCCTAGGCCCAACTCAGATCCGACTCCTGATCCCACGGAGGCCTGGGGCTCACCCTGGATTCACCCCATTGACATGTGGGGCCTGGTGAGGCCTCAGTTTCCCCCTCTGTGCAGGAGAGGGGGGTCTTCTCCACCACTCGCTGCCCCCCCCCTTCCCCAGGGACTGCATTGTCCATTAGGGCCCATCGATCACCTCCGGGCCTCAGCCTCCGTTTCCGGATCAATGGGGCAGGTGAGGGGCTGTCAGGTGGGCGGCCCCAGAGGGAGGGGGCGGCCCCAGAGGGAGGGGTCCCGCCCCGGACACCCCTGCCTCCACCCCAAGTTTCCTGGCTCCCATAACTGAGCCGGTAAGCGTGGAGAGGATGGATAGGGGATGGGGTGGGCTTTCTTCTCCAGCAGAGAAGGCACAGAAGGGTCAGTGGCCTCCTGGACGCCTCCCTGAAGGGAAGCCGGGGTCATCGGGCTCAGCAGTTCCCCACCCAGCGTCCTCTCCTCCTCCCTGGCCTCCAGTCCTGCCCCAAAGCCTCCCGTGGCACCGCCCCCTACCCATCTCCTTTACCTCTGCCCCCCTCCCCACCCAGCCTCCATCAAGATCAGGCGAAGAAAGGCCTCAATCGCCCAGCAGTCCGTCTGTGTCCTGCACCTGCCCCGTGCCCAGCATTTGAGGCCCCTCCCTGTCCCAGGTCCACACCCAGCCCCAGCCCTAATCATCCTCACAAGTATTGTTCCAGTAAGGACCACCGCCAGCAGCTCCGGGGCGAGGGAAACTGAAGGTGGGAGGGGCTCCTGGCTCCCCCCGCCCCCACCTGTCTCAGCCCCACCAGCCCAGCTGCAGCCACTTGATTTCCAACTTGTGTGTCATCTCATGTGATTTATGGCTCCTCAGGGGCTCCCGGGCTGTGAACTCGCGTTTTATTTGTCTGTCAGTGGCCGCCTGGCCACCTGCAACCTGGTTCACAGTGCCCATCACCGTGGCCTCCTCCCGTGACCCATAAGCCCGCCAAATATGGGGCCCGGGGCCCACTGGGGCAGGCCCCACTGTCCTCGCCCTGAGGCCACAGACAGAGGGAGGGTCCTGCACTGACTGCACACAGTAGGTGCTGTTTGCTGGGGGGCGCTGGCATTGATATGAGAAATTGTGGGGGGGCCGCAGCACCCCAGGGAGGCGGAAGGTCCCCGAGGGAGCAGGTGTCAGGAGGTAGGAGCAGCTGGAGGCACCTAGACTGGGCACGTGAGCCCCAGGGCCCCTGGGATGGTGGCCTTTCCTCCGAGTGACATGACCCACTGCGTGACTGTGGTCAAGGGACTTGATCGGACCCCTGAAAGCCTGGGTGGTCCCCATCAGTCCAGAGGGTGAGGCTGAGCCCCCTCGTCACAGTCACGGGGGGGGAGCTGTTCGGGGACTCAGGGTGTGGCCTGGGGCTTCTCCTGAGACAGCGCCATAGATTAGATAGGGACTCAGGGGCCCAGAGGGGAAGGGCTGTGGGGTGCCCTCCTGTGACTGTGGGCACTGATGCCCCCAAGCCAAGGCGGCCATGAATCTGAGGGGGCCCCGACCGGGAGGCCTGGCTCCACCCGAGAGCAACCGTCAGGATGTGGGGGAAACCTCAGGACTCCCCCTCCCCACCTCCCTGACCCCCCGCCCTTGGGGATCCTCCGGGTACGCGCAGGACCCCTTTACCGATGGCCGCCCTGGGGGTACCCCGCTGTGCCCAGTGCGGCCCCAGGAGTGAGGGGCCACTCTGCACCTTGGTGGTGGCCCCCGAGGCCATGGCTGGTGACCAGTGATGGACAGCGTGGTTCCTGAGAGACCCAGGCCCCAAACGCAAGCATCTGTCAGTACAGGGGTGCGCACAGGTGGGCGCGGCCGTGGGGTTCCTCCACACACGTGTGTGCACGCGTGTCTGTGCATGTAGCAGATGACAAGTCCCAGGGGAGACTCCTGACTGTGGGCCCGTCCCCCCGCCCTCTGGGGACTCCCAGCCGGTGGGGAAGACGGACAAGTAAAGAATGAGAGATTTGTTTTGTATGAAAGGAGAGGTTAGCACTCCCCTCGACCAGGATGGAAGAGGCCCTCGGGCCTGACAACACGTATACGGTTAAGACATTGCCACCTACTTCGTGGCATCTAACCACTGTTTTTGACGTGTACCATAATGTTCATTGCAGCATTATTTACAATAGCCAGGACATAGAACCAACCTAAATGTCCATGGACAGATGAATGGATGAAGAAGATGTGGCACATGTATACAATGGAATATTACTCAGCCATAAAAAGAAACGAAATTGAGTTATTTGTAGTGAGATGGACCTAGAGTCTGTCATACAGAGTGAAGTAAGTCAGAAAGAGAAAAACAAATACTGTATGCTAACACATATATATGGAATCTAAAAAAAAAAAAAATGGTACTGATGGACCTAGTTGCAGGGCAAGAATAAGAGGTAGACATAGAGAATGGACTTGAGGACATGGGGTGGGAGGGGGAAGCTGGGGCGAAGTGAGAGAAACATCGACGTATATACACTACCGAATGTAAAATACTTGCCTGGTGGGAAGCAGCCATAGCACAGGGAGATCAGCTCGGTGCTTTGTGACCGCCTAGAGGGGTGGGATAGGGAGGGTGGGAGGGAGACGCAAGAGGGAGGGGATGTGGGGACATGTGTATGCATATGGCTGATTCGCTTTGTTGTACAACAGAAACTAACATAGTATCGTGAAGCAATTATACTCCAATAAAGATCTAATTTAAAAAAAAGAAAAAAGAATCAGCGATTTGACAGCAGGGGGGTGGGGTGAAGGCCACTTGGCCGGGGAGGTCTAGAGGGGACACGTACCCCTTATGAAGGGGCTGGGGGAGAGAGTCAAGCAGTGGTCTGCAGAAAGGGCACACCAGACAGGGGGAACAGCACGTGCAAAGGCCCCGAGGTGGGAATAGAGCTATTTTTATACTTACCCATCCAAGGTCACCTTTTTGCGTTAAAATTTTGTCTCAGAAGTCCTCAGAATAGCTAAAAGGAAACAACCCAAATGTCCATAAACTAGTGAACGGACAGAAAGTCACCTCTCCACACATGGGAACATCACTCAGCCATGAAAAGGACAGAAGCCCTGACACTCCTACAACGTGGACGGACCCTGAGAACATGACGCTCAGGGAGAGAAGCCAGACACAGGAGGACGCACAGGGTGTGATTCCATTGATGGGAAACGTCCAGAACAGGCTGATCCAGAGGTGCAGAGAGAGGGTTCCTGGTTGTCAGGGGGTGGGGAGGGGGATGGGGCTTCTTTTGGGGGTGATGGAATGTTCTGGAATTAGATAGTGGTGATGGTCGCACAACCCTGTGAATGGATAAAAATTGTGGAATCGTACTTTAAATGGATGGATTGTGTGGTATGTGAACTATATCTCAATAACTTTTTTTAAAATAACAAAATCAAAGTTAGCTGCTACGATTCTGCCCCACGACCCCTGCATTTAATCCTCGCCCTCCAGTCTCCTCTGTCCCCGTGGCCGAGTTGGGGTGTTCGAGTGAGGGGTGTCAGCGGAGTGGACATAGGGGGGCCTCCTCCCTCTCTGAGCCTCGGGGTCCTCTCCACAGAGTGGGGGGATCCCTTGGCTCTCCCTCCGGGGCGCTGGCAGTGGCCACCCTCCGTCCCACTGCTGGGCAGGGCAGGCGGGGCGCACACAGGGGTCTTTGTGCCACTTCCTGGCCTCATTAAGAGGCAGCCCCCGTCGCTGGACCCAGCACGGCCGAATTAATTAGCTGAGAGCCTTCCCTCTCAGCTATTTGTGCCCGGGACGCCGCAGTCCCTGCGGGTGTCACTGAGGCAAGGAGCAGCCCCGAGGCCCCAGTCTCTGCCCTGTTCTGTGCCTCTCCGGGGCCAAGATGGGGTGAAGGCCCCTGGGACCCCAGAAGCCTCTGACACATGTCTTTTGGAAAGCCAGGAGGGAATTCGAGATGACAAACCCCACCCTTGCCTGGAGCAGTTGGAGAAACTGAGTCACCCCTCCGCAGAGCTTGGCGACCAAGATGGCACCGAATTTGGTTGGATCCTAAAAGACCTGTCATAGAACCCAAGGACCGCCCCCAAGTGAGGATGAGGGTACAGGAGGCCTTGACTGGCCGTGGGGTCCAGGGATTCCCACCTGCTCAGGTGCATAGGGTGACAGACACTGAACGAGCCTCTGCTGTGTATTCACAGCCAGCCCCGTCTCTTCCCTCCAGCCTCCCAGCTGCCCCAGGGGAGAGGGGCTTGTTCCCCTCTCCTAGGGGTGGTATGAAGGGCACAGCACCCCATAAGATGCTCAGTTTGGGGCCAGGCACCCAAACGATACACAAAACCAAAGGATCACCACCGGCCCCGGGGTCCCCAGACATTCCTTAAAGACACCCCTCCCCAGCAGTTTCCAGACCCGACCTGCGGCCCCAACACAGACACGCAACCTGGATGCTTACGCTCATTTTATTATAAAAAAATACAGAATCCAAAGTTGATTGTGACGGGGGTGGGGGGCCCGTCGCCAGCTCCAGGCGTGGCAATGCCGCCCGCCCACGACCCCTACAAAATTCCCCCACTGGCGTGCCCGAGCCATCTCCCGGGGGCCGCACGCCATATATATTTATATATAATATATATAAAACACAGATCAGGAAAGGCGGGTAGAAATATGAAATCTGTATAAATGCGCTGTTTACTTCATTAGAGTGTTTTTGGGAGGGGGTTTCTCTTTTTTTGGTGGTGATGTTCCCCTCCCCCCCCGTTTTGTTTTGTCCTGTTTTCCCTTTTCTTACAAACATTATTAGTCATACAGTAGAGGGAAGGGGGTCTGACAGACAAAGTTTATTGTGAAGTGCGGCTTCTACGCTAAAAAGTCTACCCCAACCCCCCCATCAAAATAAAAGCCCCCCCCCCCCCCGAGGGAAGGGGGTCTGACAGACAAAGTTTATTGTGAAGTGCGGCTTCTACGCTAAAAAGTCTACCCCAACCCCCCCATCAAAATAAAAGCCCCCCCCCCGATGAAGGGGTGAGAGAAAAAGAAACATTCCAGTCCATCCTCAGGAATACAGTAAAAATAAATCACAGTATATACTTGGTGGCTCTATTTACAGAAATATAACATCTTCTCGGCCTCGGGGGCGACTGTGTGAGGCTGGGGGGACAGGTGGGGCCTACGTCATCTCTAAGACGTTGTGATGCTATGATTTCGAGGGGGCCGGGGCTCCGTGGTGGCTGCTGGTGAAACCCCGTGGTTTCCTGCTCTAGGAGACAATCACCAGGAGGGAGGAGGGTAGAGCTGGCAGGACAGGGTTCTGAGGGCCGCCGACCAGAATTGGGGGGACTCACCACCCGCCCCTTCTGCCTCAGGCCAGCCTGTCCCGTGGCACCTGGGGCTCCACTCCATGGTTGCCTCCACCCAGGACCCAACAAATGGTGTGACCACGCCAGGGGTGCCCCAATCCCCCTCCCCTCAAGGGGGCCAGGGACCCCTGCCCCGTCCATTCTGCTTCCTTCCCAAAGTCACAGGTGACAGCAAGGAATAAATTAAAATAAAAACTCAAGTCCTTCTGATGCAACCATGAAAAATACACTTAAAAAACAAAAACAAAAACCAACGTCACCAAGAGATCCCAGGGTTCAGCAGGTCTCCCGGACAAGACATCACGGCCAGGAGCTGAGCAGACATCCAGCCCCTCTGGCACGGGGTCGGGGGACCTCGGCTGCCCTCACCCCTCTCCAGCCCCGGGGCAGGTGGACGGCCCCCTGCCCGGCGAAGCAGCACCAGTCGTGGGAGAAGCGGCGTCTCTATTTGGTCTCGGCGGCGGGCCATCAGGGCGGGGCCAACGTCCCACTGGGGACTAGGAGCCCAGGAGGGTCCACAGCACGGGGACGGTGCTGAGGAAGAGCTGGCAGCTGCGCAGGCCGCTGCATGAGTTATTGCTGGTGAAGATGGGCTCGGGGGCCTCATACAGGGTCTCGTCTGGGGGGACAGGGAGACAGGGGGGTCAGTAGCAGGCCTCCCACCCCCCACCCTACTTCCTAGACCTCACCACGACCTGACCTTCTTAAACATCTCCATTACGGGACTTCCCTGGCGGTCCAGTGGTTAAGACTCCGCACTCCCAATGCAGGGGGTACAGGTTCCACCCTTGGTCAGGGAGCTAAGATCCCATATGCACTGCGCAGCCAAAAAAAAAAAATTTCCATTTCGCTGCACCTCTGAGGGCACAGAGATTTCTGTCCACCTTGGCTGAGGCTGTGCCTCCAATGCAGAGCATGGCGAACAGCAGGCGCCGGGTGAAGCAGCGAGGCTGCAGGACCCCCCTTCCCTATGTTTCAGGAGCTCAGAACATGGACCCGTTGGTCCATCTCAGAGAACTTCCGTGACACCCGCTCAGTGGGTGAAGGGGGCTTCGGCCTCAGTGAAGCCCAGCCATGGACTTCAACCCTCATTCTTGAAGGTCTGAAATGGCCCCATTTGCAGATGGAAAAACAGAGGCTCAGGCAGGGCCTGTCCCAGCCATCGCTGAGGTTGTGGGACTCCCCAGGCTACGCCATGACCGCCTCCTAACTCCGCTGACGACTCACTGGGTTCTGTGAGTTAAGGACCCTACATGAACCCCCACCGAGGACTTACTGGTCGGTCGCACATAAACCTTCAGCCGCAGGCAGGGTCGGTCCACAGCATTGGGGGGCGTGGCAGCTGGAAGAGAGGGGTTGGGGGTTAGTAGGGCAGGAGGCTCTTGGTGCCTGAGACCTCTTGGGGCTGTATCCCCTTCCCTATGCCCGTAACCCAACCCTGACCCCAGGTTGGGGAATCCACCCATAGAACTCCTCATCATACATCAAAGCCCCAGACACAATGCCCATGATTTCCCAGAGGTCCTCTTGCACTCTCTCCCTACCTCTCACTTTGCTGAATCCTAACCCCAGAGATGGGAGTCAGGTGAGGTGTCTATGTCACCCCAGGGCTCCATCTCACCGCAGGGCATCACAGGGCAAAGTTCAAAGGTGATGAATAAAAATAGGTGTGTTTCCAATCAGCAAAAAAAGGGAATTCCCTGGCGGTCCAGTGGTTAGGACTCTGAGTTTTCACTGCCAGGGGCACGGCTTCCATCCTTGGTCGGGGAACTAAGATCCCGCATGCCGTGCAGCACGGCCAAAAACAAAACAAAACAAAAATCAAACAGCAAAAAACAAAAATCAGTGTAACCAAATGATTGACCAGCGATCAAATCCCTGCTCTCAGGGTGCCTGTCGGCAAGTCACCCCCTATCTGGACCTCATCTGGCCCATGGGAGGTTCTTTGGAAATCATTCTTTCCATCTGGGTGACGCCGGGAACCCAGTTACCCCTGGGAAGGAGGCAGCTTCCGGCCTCACCTGGAGAGCGACCCACACGGCCGAGTCATGTGCAGGCCGAAGAGCATTGGGTCCTCACACCTAAAATTCCACCATAGGGCTCCCAGCTTCTTGGCCCACTTGGCGGGACGGGGAGGGTACCAGAGCATCAGCCATGAGTCACGAGGGAGGAGCTCGGGGACCAGGACGGGGGCAGGGAGGGAGGCCTGAGGCCCTGCGGGTGGTGGGGCTCACACACGTGAACAGGCACGGGCACCCACACGGCTGCGGCTGGGGCTGCCCCCTCCTGTGCTCTCGGCCGGTCCTCTCTGTGGCCATCACCTCTGCCCGCCCCCCAGAAGCCCCTCGTGCTGGGAGATGAAGATAAAAAGCACGTAATAAAAGTAACATTCATCACAGAGATAGGACGAATAATTACAATAATTATCTTTATGAAACTCCCGTCTCGGAAAGAAAAATGTAATTTTTCTTATATTACGGAGACTTAATTTAAGCACCTTCTTCCCCTCCCCCACCCCCTTCTTCCCTGAATTAAAAAGAAAAAATCCAAATAGAGAAGAGAAAGGAGGAAATGGGAACCTTGTAGAGTTTAATTTGACTCAGCAGGAACCGGGGTGGCGAGGCGCTGGGTCCCTCTCCAAAGCCCCGGGAGCAGACCCCCCCCTCCCACCTGCTCCCCCATCAGCCCCCAGGACGCTGAGAAATGGGATCCCACAATCCGCTGAAGTCTCACCGCCTCGGGAGAGGCATGAGTCCGATGCCAAGGTGGGCTCCCTGATACCCCCTCTCGGCAGGGGCGATGCCTGGACCCCAGTATTCCTGATTTAGGTTCTCAGACTGCAGTCTGCCAAGGTCCCACTGAACGGGAACTTGAACCCAGCCCCGACTCCGCCGCCTCCCCAGACCCTGCCCTTGGCACTTGATGGGAAGGAAAAAGGGGCCCCTTGGGAACCCCTGATGCCCAGGGCAGGTGGGGGCAGCCTACCCGGCCCCCCCGCAAGGCTCACAGCGGGGCACGCATGCCCAGTGTCCCAAGCCTGCCACCAAAAGCTCCTCGGGGAATCTGGGCGCGGGTGGGCCGCTGGGAGATGGGGGGGTGGGCCCGGGAGACCCCTGCCGGGTCCAGGGTTGGTCGCCCTCACCCCCTCCCTCAAGATTCCGCAGGCCTCAGTGTCCCGCCTCAGTGCAACGGGAGGACGGCACCCCCGGTCTCAGTGTGGGACAGGCTGACCACATGGTCCCAGTCCAGAGGCCCAGAGGCTTATCCAGAGGCCGAGGTCACAGGGGGGCTTGCGGGGAGGATGGCGAGACCACCGGAGCGCCCGCCCGGAGACAGAGGCCAGCGCGGAGGAGGCGCCCCCCCGCCCGCGCCCCTGCCCCGCCCCCACTCACAGATGTAGTAGTACTCGTGGCCCGGGCGGAACTCGAAGCCCAGCGAGAAGGGCGTGAAGAGCTGGAACTTCTCCGAGAACTTGAGCGGCCCCCCGGGCGCCGCAGGCCGGTTACACTCCCAGCGCTTGAAGCCGCGCTGCCGGTGGTCGCAGGAGGCGTGGCCCTCGCCGTTGACCATGTACAGCACGTAGTGCTCCATCCGCTCGGCCGGCGGCAGTGGCGCCCCGTAGTGCGGGCAGTAGATGTCCAGGTAGTCGTTGATGCTCACCTCCACCGTGTAGCCGCCGCCGTCGTCCGCCGCGCCCGCGTGGAACCTGGGGGCGGGGCCGGCGGTCAGCGCGGGGGGAGGGGCGGGGCCCGAGATGGGGGTGACGGATCAGTGCAAGGGAGAAGGGGAGGGTCAGGGATGGGGTAAATGGAGAGGTGTCGGCGCTCAGCGCGTGGGAGGGTACTTGGTACGGGACAGGGAGCACGAAGGCGGGTGGAGACGGGTCAGTGCAGGTAGAAAGCGGTAGGTCAGAGATGGGGAAGGGGGAGGGGTTAGGGGACCGATGGGCGGGCACCCTACCCACAGACAGGTGCCAGGGTCCGAGCCCACGGCCCCCTGACTGGCACAACCCTGCCCCACCAAGGCCACGGCAGGCTCCTTGAGACTGGGACTAGCGCTGAGCCCACGAGGTGGGCGCTGGGGAAGAGGGGCTGCCGCCAGGCATTCTGGGTAACCACATGCAAATGAGCAGGCGCCACGTGACTCGGAACCCCCCAGTCTCTCCACCCCCTGCAGAATCCACATCTGGGCCCCTCAGCCGCAACAGGCCTGGCACAAGATGTCCCCCCGCCACCAGGAAGCCCCTCTCCAAAAACCTTACTGCTTGACTTCAATGCCCCCTCCTCCAGGCAGCCCCCCACGCCATCCCCAGATGCAGCCTCCTCAGCTTTCCTTTTGCAGATTTGCCTGCCAAGAAGGCCGAGGGCAAGACTATACTTTCAGGGATCATTTCTATAGTTCGTTACTAGAGAGGTTTCAATATTACTCAGCCATAAAAAAAAAACGAAATTGAGTTATTTGTAGTGAGGTGGATGGACGGAGAGTCTGTCATACAGAGTGAAATAAGTCAGAAAGAGAAAAATAAATACCGTATGCTAACACATATATATGGAATCTAAAAAAAAAAAATGGTTCTGAAGAATCTAGGGCCAGGACAGGAATAAAAACGCAGACATAGAGAATGGACTTGCAGACACAGGGAGGGGAAGGGTAAGCTGGGACGAAGTGAGAGAGTCGCATGGACTTATATACACTACCAAATGTAAAGTAGATAGCTAGTGGGAAGCGGCCGCATAGCACAGGGGGATCAGCTCGGTGCTTTGTGACCACCTAGAGGGGTGAGATAGGGAGGGTGGGAGGGAGACGCAAGAGGGAGGGGATATGGGGATCTATGTATATGTATAGCCGATTCATTTTGTTATAAAGCAGAAACTAACACACCACTGTAAAGCAATTATACTCCAATAAAGATGTGAAAAAAAAAAAGAAGGCCGAGGGCAGTGTGGGACACAGGCCAAGTGTTCCCAGCCTCTCTGGGGCAAGCTCTGCCCCTCCCCTAGCCTCAGTTTCCCCAGAGGGGGCGGGGTTTGGCATAAAGGATGCTCAGGCTCTCCCTCGCTCAGTCCAACTCAGGGGTGCCCTGGGTTCAGGACCCCCAGCCCCACCCCTTCCATCCTGTGTGACATCCTTCCTTCTTCCTCCAGAGCCTCCAAAATCTGGCAGCTACCCCTCAACTTCCTGGTCACCCCACCAGCTTCCCCACCCCTGACACCTCCACCCCCAAGCCCTGTCTCCCAGGCTTTGCTCTGGAGGTCTCCCCACACTGTCATGCAGCCTGCACCCGTTTCTCTGGGGGCCTGACCCAGGCTCATCTGTCAAGGATGGAGGTCAGCTGAGCGACGGACCAGCAGCTCCCCTTCCATCACCGCCTCGGGCTACAGCGCCAGGAGCCCCTAGACCTCCTGGACGCAGTGCCCCGGGCCCCTGTCATGTAAACGTGGCCTGGACCGAGGGGGGACAAGGGGGGCCTCCCGAGAGGGGCTTATTAGCACATAAAAGGCCTGAGCATCAGAGGGTTGGGGGGCGGGCTCCCCCAGCCTCCTCCACTCCCTGTATCGGCCGGGAAACTGAGGCCCAGTGCGGGTCAGAGTCAGGGAGGGCTGCTAGGATCCCAGCCACGCCGCAGCCTCCGTGCCCGCCGTGCCAGCCACCCCGGTCCATGGGAGGGAGCAAGGCGGCCCCCATGCCGGGTGCGCTAATTCCCACAGCTCGCACCTGAGGGGGCGGCTGGATTATCAGATGGCATTGGCTGGCCCCCCGCCGCCCGTGAGACTGCGCCAGGTGGGGGCAAGGGCTCCTGGGAACCCAGAGCTGGAATGACGGAGACAGGGGACCAGCTCACGGTGCCTCAGTCTCCCCCTCCGTCAGCGTGATGATTCACGTCTGGGGCTGAGGTCAAGGCTCGCAGAATTTCAGGGTGGGGAGCAGGGGGAGCGGATTCACCTCCAGCCCCTTCCCTGCTCCACTGGGTTCGTCCAGGGGTGGGGAGGCCACCCCCTCTCGCAGAGGTGGGAAGGTGTTTACAGAACAAATGTGTCTGGCCTTGGGGGTCAGTTGGGGGCCGAGGAACCTCAAACGTGGTTCAGTCACAGGTTGGAACCCAGCTGGGTCTCAGCTCCTCTTCTCAAAGCCTCAGTTTCCAACTCTGTGCCATGGAGATGGTCCTCGAGGCGGATGGGAGAACTCCAGCTCTGTACACAGCAGGCGCTGCATAGATGCATGCGGGGCAGCCCTGGGTCGGGCTGGGACCCTGCCCGTCCCTCAGGCAGCTCCAGGGCTGGCCAGGCACAGGCGTCTCATTGACCGGGCGCGTCCTCCGGCCCCTTGGGCACGATCGATGCAGAAGCTGCTCCAGGCTTTTTGAAAAGTCATTTTCGCTCCTTCCCGGCCCCACTGAAAGCCCCATTGATCAACCGATCAATGGCAGCTGTGGCCCAGCAGCCGCCCAGGGACCCAGCCTCACCCGGGTGGGCCCTGCAGGGGAGGCTGTGACGCGGAACCACGGGCAGTGGGGGTGAGTCCTGGTCCTGGCCTCCGGCCCTCAGGGTTCCCTCTTGTCCCTGGCACGATGCCGAGAGATGTATACTCAACCTGAAAGAGAACGTGACTCCACGCGTGGTCTTTCTGGAGAGAACGGACTCCAGAAAGTGGGCTCCCCTTTCCTCCTTCCTGTCCCATCAGGCTTGCATCCCTCCCCCCGTGACACCTGCACCGTCAGGTCCCCCCAGCTCACTTTCTGAAGAACATCAGAGACTGAAGCTGCTTTGCTGCCTCAGAGGCTGGACGCCTGGGCCCCACTAGGGCGGCCAGACTCCTGGCCTCCCAAAATCCAGGGCTCACTTTTCTGAGTGTATATCAGACCCCGTGACCCGCTGTCTCAAAGCCCTCCATTAGCTTCCCCCCACACAGAACAAAATCCACAGTCCTCCCAGGCCCACGAGGCCCCGTGTGGTCCCCATCCATCCCCAACCTCATCGCCCTCTGGCTCCCCCAGCTCACTCCCTTCCAGGTACACCAGCCTCCGGGCTGCTTCTGGTCCCACCCCAGTGCCTTTTTTGTTTTGGCTGCATTGGTTCTTCGTTGCTGCACGCGGGCTTTCTCTAGTTGTGGCGAGCGGGGGCTACTCTTTGTTGCTGTGCACGGGCTTCTCTTCTCTTGTTGCAGTTGCAGAGCACGGGTTCTAGGCGCGCGGGCTTCAGTAGTTGTGGTGACTGGGCTCAGTAGTTATGGCTCGTGGGCTCTAGAGCGCAGGCTCAGTAGTTGCGGAGCACAGGCTTAGCTGCTCCACAGCATGTGGGATCTTCCCGGACCAGGGCTTGAACCCGTGTCCCCTGCATTGGCAGGCGGATTCCTAGCCACTGCGCCACCAGGGAAGCCCCCACCCCAGGGCCTTTGCACATGCTGTTCCCTCTGCCTGGCACATTTTTCCCTACTCTTCCCAACTCCTCTCGTTTGGACATCATCATATTTATACCTTTAAGCAGCCCATTGTCTGCCTTCCTTGGATCCTGGGGGTCGGCCTCCTTCTCTGCCCTTTTCCCTGTAGCCCGCACAGGCCCTGTATTCAGTGGTGCTCGATATATGTTTGCTAATCAAACAAAGGCCAAAGACTCGAGGTCTTTGAGGTGCTAGAGTCATGGGGAGCAGAAAGCTGCACCCAGCGGGGGGAGTGAGGACCCCAGACAGGCGGGTCCCAAGGAGACGCCTACACCCACACATACACCTGAGCTCTGGCCGCCTAAATGGACCATTTTTCTCCCTTCCCTCCTCTAAAATAGTGACGGCCTTGCTGTGTTGGCATCCCTGTTCCAAGTTGGCGCCTGGGCCCTGCTCAGAGTGACGCTTATGCAGGGGAGTGGGCCCCCACCCCAAACAGAGCCTGGTGAGAGCAAGACAAAGCCTTCATTTCCTCCGTAAGTGCCCAAGCCTGATATGCAAATGCTCCGCAGGAGCGGCAGATAGAGATCGAAATTCTCACTAAGGGGTTCATGACTGATTTGGGATGGCTCCCCGAGGCTTTCAGACCTCCCCGCCCCTGCCCCACCACACCTTCACCCCCAGCTGCTCACCCTGCCGGCCCCCTGCCAACGTCCACCCCGCAGGCAGCCCCCCCAAAGCCCAGGTGACCCTTACCGGCCACCGACCCACCCACCACCCCTTCCCCAGCAACACCCAGCTCGCAGCTAATCAGCTCCAATCGGGCAACTGTCAAGTCATTAGATGCTAATAGCAAAGCCACTAATTAGAAGTCTCACCCAAAATGGGGGTGGGGTGCTGTGCCACCTTCCCAGACTGGAAACTGAGGCACGGCCAAGGCAGTCTGTGTCCCCCCTCACTCCCTGTGGCTCTGCCTCTATCTCCCTGGTCTGAGTCCATGCACAGCTCCCACTAAAGGCGCTCAGACATGCCAACAAAGATCCCAGCAAGCAGCACGCCCAGGCCAGCCTGAGTGGGCAAAACAGCCCCGAGGCCCAGGGTGGGCCGAGCTCGCCGACCCCCGCCCGCCACCCCCAGCAAGACCCCTGAGACCTCAGTGTCCTCCCCCAGCTTTTCTAGGGGCCAAGAAGACATGTCCCCCAGCCAAGGCCTGGCCGCCTTCCACCTGCTGGCGGGAAGTGGGGAGGACCTCCCAGAAAATTAGGGCCCCAAGGTGGTGCAGGATCAGCTGAGAAAGGACGATTATGGCCTTGTGTGTGGATGGGTAAACTGAGGCACGGGCCCCAGAGCTGAAGCAAGAGGTAAACAAATGGGGCTGGGTGGGTAGAAAAGTAGGGGGAGGGCCTCAGGGCCACCCCACCCCTCAGGCCTCGGTCTGAGGCAGGAGGAGGCCCAGGTGCACGGTCCGTGGGGCACAGCTGCCTCGGTCACCCCGCCCTCCTCTGCTCCCCGGTGTCCCTGATGCTCCTTGGCCAGCCCCACACGTGGCTGCCTCTTGGAGGGGGTCACCCCACTGGACCCGACTTCCTCATGACCACAGAAGAGTCACTTTCTCTGGGTCCATGAAATGGGGGCCTAAGGGGGAGCCCGACCCACGGGGTGGGCAGATTAGGGGGTGCATGGCTGGGTTGGGGCGGGCGAGGGGCGACATGGCCCAGGCCGTGGAACGAGCCCCTCGAAGCCAGGGTCCCTGCGTGGGAGGGGGTGTGGGGACAGGCCTCCCCCCAGGGCCGGCCGGCGCAGAGCTGGGACTCTGGCTTCTGTGCTCCCAGCCTTCAGCTGCGCGTCTGCCACGGGGCAGCCACAGAGGCGGCTCTGCCCCTTCCCCGCATGGCTCACCAGGTGGGGGACGCAGCCAAGACCCCTCTGGACCCATCTTCCAATGAGACAATTTCCCCAAAGCAGCACCTTGGGGGGGCAAGGCTGGCCGAGTGCCGGGTCCCGAGGAGGAGGAAAGGGGAAGGGGGTGTCCCGGAGAAAAGCTGTTGCGAGGCGGGACCCCCCCCCCAGCAGGCCCGGCTCGGGAGCTGCAGAACCAGCCGTCGGCCCTGCAAGAAGCCTGTCTTCCAGAGCCCCGTTCACGCACCTGCTGTCCCGAGGAAAACCACCTTTGCACCCATGACCTCGAGGGACCCGTGAGCCTCACGGGACGTCTGCGGGGGGGTCCCGAAGTCAGAGACGGCCGCCCCTTCCCCGGCCCAGCTCCCAGGCAGGCTGGAGGGCCCGCCCACACCGCCCCGCGTCCTGAGCGGGTCCCCACCCTCGGGTCCTTCCTCTGCAAACCGAGCAGCCCGGGGAGGGGAGAGGCCCACTGCAGGGAGGGACCGAGGCTGGGGAGAGGGAGCCTGCGGACCCCAGCTTCAGCGCCCAGGCCCCTGGCAGGGAGGGGGCATCTCAGAACCACCCCCCCGCCCGGCACTGCGGTTCCCCGCTAACGCCGCGACTGCTGCAGACGTGAGGGCCTGGTCCCCGAGGCTGCCCGGCTTGCGCACAGGAGCTGCGTCGGTTTCCTCTCCCCCTCGGGGGCCTCTGATTCCCTGGGGTCACACCCATGCCTCGCCCGTCCACACCGCGCCCTGCTGCCATCCGCAGAGCTGCCATCCACAACCCACTGACCCACTTCCTGGAGGAGGCGCGGGGGCTCCGAGCAGCCAAGCTGCCCACCCAAGGGCACAGCCGGGCTTCCCGGATCCCCAAGTCCGAGCCCAGGGCCCCCACGGCCCCCCGGACCCATGTATCCTCACTCTCCAAGCCACCCCCCACCCCACCCCGCAAGCCGGCTGGTCGAGCCTCTTCCAAAGGAAACAAAACAGCCTCATGCGGCAAAATATGGCATCGCCCCCTTCAAAGCCGGTTCCCCGGAAACCTGGGCGAGGCTGGCAGGGACCGGGGTGCCCGACATCGCCCCCCATGGGGAAGATGCTGCCGCCGCCTCAGTCGCCATGTTCCCACCCGGTCGTTTGAGAGGGGAACGTGGCTGCTGCCCACACCCGAGGGAGATCAGATCCTCCACCCGGGTCCTCACCGCTGGGTCCACCCGGGTTACAGGCCCCCAACCAGGTGGGGGCCCCGGGGACGGCGGGTGTCCTGCCGGTGCCAGCTCTGAACCTCGATGGCCCCTCTGCACCGAGGGCAGCACAGCGCCCATGGGACCTGGCCGCGTCCCCCCAGCAGGAACACACTGGGCTGGAGGAGGGGGCGGAGGAGGAGCGGCCGGGCGGGCGGGGAGGGCAAGCTGTGCCCCCACTGGTGTGGAGTGTCTGCCCCCTCACCGGAGCCCCCGGGACGGCCAGAGCCGGGCCGCACACACAGACGCTCTAAAGACATGCATGCATCCCACATACACATGCACCTGCTCCCCGGGTGCCAATCTGCACACACAGTTAGACACACGCGCCTCAGACACCACGTACATTCCACACCCAGACACGCTGCTGGAAACAGGCATGCGCCCCGCCCACGTGCGTACTCCAGGCACACTCACGTGGGCGCGTGCAAACGTCCAGGGCCAGGGTCGCCGTGCACACGTAGGCACACGAGCGTCTGTGTGGCGGGGTGACGCGTGTGCTCCACACACACGGTTCTGCACCTCCCAGGGCCCCAGGACCCCCGAACATCATGGGCGAGAACGCGCAGCTACACGCAGTGACACATGCAGACACACCCTGCAGCCCAGAGAGACTCCTGGGTGCCCCCGGGTCCCCCACATACACAGATGCACCCGCAGCCCCACGCTCGGCCCGTGAGCAGCCAGCCAGGACCCCCGGCCCAGTCCCACCCGGGCTGCGGACAGGTCCGGAGGCGCCCGGCAGCCAGCCCAGGAGTGCCCGGCCCAGAGAGGGGCCGGCCGGAGAGATGGCTGGACAGTCGGCTGGTTGGGGTGCCGGGGCCAGGCGGCTGGACTGGGCTCCACCCTTTGGCTGCGGCGGAGGTAGGTGCAGGGCTCCCTGGCAACGTCCGCCAGTCTCACGTGTGCAGGAAATACACGGCACAGCAGGAGAATGCAACTGGGGAGACATAGCCACATACGAATTACCTCGGCGCGGGTACCAGGCCCAGCCGGGCGAGGGTGGCCGGCCTCACTGCGGCGCCGCCTGGGCCTGGCGGTCCCCCACCTGAGCGCACTCATCCCCTCCTACCCCTGCTCCTCCGCTGGCGGCCCGACCGCCCACCACCCGAGCCTGCCCAGCCCTGGCTCCGTCCCCGTCCCCACGGTGCCTTTTGTGTGCACCCCTGTCTCCGGCACGGCCCCTGTCCCTGCGTTCCCCGTCTCCTCCGCCTGCCGCCACCACCAATCTCTCTGTTTCGACCCCATCCTTGTCTCTCCCCGCACGGGCCCGTCTCTGCCCGCGGGACTGCCTCCTGCGTGGGGCCCGCTCAATGACTCCACACCTCTCCCCGCACCCTCCGACCCTGGCAGCTGCCCCCGGGACTGGGCGCCCTCAGGAAATCTCCATTCCGGGTGCCCTCGGACCACGAGGCCGGACAGCACCCTTCCTCCCGTGACTGGCACACACCCTATCACCGGACGCAGATTCCAGTCCAGACACCCCTGGACACGAAACCTCCTGAGGGGCCCCCGGGCCTCCAAGGCCCCCTTTGGAAGAGCCCCTGAACCTCAGCGATGGATGGAGCCCCAATTCTGGACCCAACCGGGCTTCTTGGGCAAGGGCCTCCCTAGGGCCCCAGACCTCATCGCAAGAGGTCGGGGAGGTCACCTCCCACCCAGGATGCCCCAGGCAGAGAAGGGGGAGGAGAGGTAGGAGAGGAAGGCCCTGACTGCCAGGGTCTGCTCTGGACGGCAAGGCCGTCCCCTCGGGCGGCTGGTCGGAGCAGGGCTATCAGGTCAGCAACAGGAGGCGGCCGAGTGGCCGGCCGGAGCCCGGCCCCAGGGGCTGCCTCCTTCCCGGCCGAGATCCTGCCTGCGGCCCGGTGGCAGGTGGGGCAGCAGGCGGCCCCAACGACCCCCTTCTGTCCCCGTTCGAGGCTCCTCGCGTGTCTGGCGTTTGCTAGAACAAAGGACAGGCCATGCCGGGACGGAGATTCCGGAGCTGAAACCAAAAACTTGGGCCGGGGAAGTGCTGCCCGCTGGGCTCCCTGCTCGGCCGCAAGGAAGAGCCTTAATCAAACCCACATGTGACCGGCGGGGCGGGCCGCGCGGGGGACCAGCTCCATGGTGGGCCGGCCAACCCTCCTAGGCCCGGGGTCTCTGCCCTCGGCCCCGGGGCCCAAGCCCATAGCCAGGCAACGGAGGCGGGTGTCCGGGCGCGCTCCCTGCCCCCACCCAGGACCCTGACTGCCCTGGTCCAGGCCAGCCTCCAAGACAGCCCTTTATGCAACTTTCCAGCGTTGGATGGAGAACAGTGGGGGACGGTGAGGGGACGGCAGGCTGCGGAAGGCGGTGCGGTTGGCGCTTGAAAACCAAGGGAAAGCGACTGGTAGCAGAGAGGGTCACGGGGCGGGGGGGCCAGCGGCTCTGCCCCCACGTGCAGCCCGGCTGGCCTCGATACGACGGTGACCCTGACCGCGGGGCAGACCGGAGCAGCAAGACCCCGAAGCCCCATCTCCCACGGATCCCCAGCCCTACGGATCCCCAGCCCGCCCCAGCCTCCCAGACCCTGGATGGCCCGAGGCGTCTGCTGCTGTCCAGGATGTGGTCAGTCACCAGCAAACTTTTCTCGCTCGACAAACAAGGGCTTCTGCTGCCCTCCAGATGGCACTCAGCGCCTGACACCGAGGAGGACTGCAGGCAGGCGGGCGGGGCAACTCGGCCGGGCGTGGCAGGCTGGGCACAAGGCCACCTGGGTCCCTGCCCCAGCTCTGCTCCCCTGGCCGTGACCTTGAGCCAGCCCCTCGGCCCCTCTGTGCCTCAGTTTCCCCACCAGCGCCAGGACAGGAGAGGACGCCACCTGGTCAGGACTCCCGGGACAGACCCCCAGCCCCCTTGGTGCCTCAGTCTCTCTGTCCCTGCAAAGCAGGGGCCAGGGACCCCCTGCAGCGAATGTGGACGCCGGGCCTTAGGGAGGGACATTCTAACTTCCCCAAGTTCATCTGGGGACCCGCCGGCAGGACGTACCCCTGGACCCCCTCCCCCAAGGGGCCACTGTCCCCCACCTCCGGGCGCGGCTCAGTGACAAGGTTCCCGGGAATCCCCACCAACTCTAAAGCCAGCGGGGGTCCCTGGAGAAGCCAGAAGATGGGGTGCCCCAAGTCCGGGGAGGGAACTCAGGGCCGCACTGCATCTGAGGGTGCCAGAGGGGATCCCCAAACTCCAGGGCCGGCGGCGCGCCGGGGCACACAGGGCGCCCAAATCTGCAGGCGGCGGGGCGCCCTGGGGGTAGATGCACACGGAGCGCGAGTCCCCCAAACTCTAGGGGCCGGAACTCCCTGGGGGCTCCCGTGGGAAGCGGGCGCCCCCACTCCGGGGGCAGCGCGCAGGGTCGCCCCGAGCCCGGGGCGGGAGACCAGGCTGGGATGGGGGCGTCCGGAGTCTCCCGGCGCCCGGTCCCCGCCCGCGGCCACGCTCACCTGGGGTTGCTGCGGTTCCAGTAGACGGCGTAGCGGTCCGAGTTGGCGCGGGCGGCGTCCTCGGCGCGCGCGAAGGGCGGCGGCGGCGGCAGCGGCAGCAGCAGCAGCAGCAGCGGCAGCAGCGGGCGCTGCGCGGGCGCCATGGCCCCGGTCCGGCCGCCGCGCTCGCCTGGCCGCCGCCTGCCAGCCGTCTCCGCCTCCTCCGCCGCCGCCGAGCGGGCGGGCGCGGGGCGGGCGGGAGGAGGGAGCGCCGGCGCTTGGAGATCCCCAGCCGCCCCCGCCTGAGCGCGCGCGACCTCGGGCGCCGGAGAAGTCGGGCGGCGGCGGGCGGGGCGCCGGGGTCGCCCCGGGCGCCGGCCCGGCCGCTCGGACTGTGAGAACGCGGGCCGTCGCCGCCGCACCGCCGGGGAGGGGCCGGGACTCCGGCCTTTGTCCCGCCCGAG
>NW_021145579.1:25962-75000 GCF_002837175.3 Physeter macrocephalus
CCGCCACCTCAACTCTACGGGGCCCTGCATCCGCCCCTGTCTTCACGGGACCAGGCCGGGGTCGCTGAGTTGGTCTCAATCACCTCCATTCAAGTCACCAAGCGGGTCTCCAGAGCCTGGCCCGGCGCCAGAAGCAGAAGACACAGAGATTGCTCACCCCCATCTCCCCTCCCTCATTCAAACCCAGACCCCAAAATCCTAAACCAGGCCCAGCCAATGCCGTACCACCCTGCCCAGCCTGGTGAAGAGTTTTACAGTCAGGCTGACCAAAGTCCAAAGCCAGTGTCCACTGCTGCCACCCAGGGGGACCGCAGGGCAGTCACTTCTCCTCTCTGAGTCTCTGTTCATCTAGGAAACAAAATAGGAATCCTGACCTCAGCCCCTAAGGGTGCCAGGCATAGTAGGTGACCTATACTCCCAGCAGCCTGGAGTTGGGTCCAGGCCGACAGCAGGTGGGAGCACGAGGAGTCTGACTGGGGCAGAAGATCGGAAGGGCATCAGGTGGCGGGTGCAGCTTCAGCAAAGGGCTAGAGTGCCTGATGGGTTCGGGGCACTCAGTGACCACTCCCAGAGGAAGGGGGCAAATTGCTGACTGTGGAACTGGGAGACTGTCCTTCACTTCTGTCCTTATTCATGCCGTAGTTTCCCTCACCAGATTCTGAGTTTGTGGAGGTACGCCGTCACCAAGTGCTGGCATGAAAGTGCTAGAGGTGCCCAGCCAGATTCCACCTTTCTGGCTTTGTTTCACTCTCCCAGGCCTGGCGCAGGGTCTGGGAGCCAAGAGCTGGAAGGTCCCCATGTAAGGGATTATCCAAACTCCTCTCCAGAACCTTCAGAGGCCAGAGACTGGCAAACTAAGCTTTGCCCCAGCCAGGTGGGGATGGTAAGTGCACCCGCCCCGATATGCTGTGGCCATGTTCCACATGTGCCCTGAGCTTCCTGCTCTCCTTCCGGCACTTACCCCTCTTTGCTTGGGCTGCACCGCGCCTGGGAGGCCTTCCCCCACTCTTCCTGTAAAATTCTGGTTCCTCCTTCAAGGCCCGTCGTCCTCCCTGTACTTCAGCCACCCCCCACCCCCCCACCCACAAGGTTCTCTGTTCTCTGCCCTCCAGGGAACTCTGCCCATCTGTTTGGGGTGTTCTGGCTTCTGGGTCTGGCCCATTGACTGCAGGTGCCCAAGTTTGAAGTCCCAGGGCTGGCTGATGTGGCTCCACAGAGGAGGGTGGGAACCTGCCCCCAGGTGGTGGGTGGGGCAGGCCTGGGAGGCCGAGAGAGGACCAGAACTGGCCCAGGGGCACCTGGCAAGGTCCCAGACAGACCATCTGGACACTGCTGGAGTGAGGGCCTGGGGCTCCAGCCACACAGGCCAGGCTCGGCCCGGGCTGGCTGGTCTGGCTCTTTGGGAAGTGATGGGGCCACCACTCTGGAAGGCGTGGGGCCTGAGCCCAGGAAGAGGGGCTGCGAGCCCCGGGGTGCCAGGCCTGGCCGGCAAAGGGGTCCACCCAGAAGCTCTCTCTGCCCTGGGACGAGAGCACCCTCCATGGCATGGGACCTCATGGATGGGCGAGGGTCTCTTCTGTCACACCCAGCAGGACTTGGACCCGCAGGGCTGCAGGGGTGTGGGAGACAGAAGGGCACAGAAGGTGAGGGGACATCCGGCAAAGGCCTGGATGGGTCGGCTCATTTGCATGCAGGGGCCACCGAGGCGAGAGCCGCCGCCGCCGAGCGGATTTGAGCCGAAGCTCCGTTTTCCTTCTGTTCTTGTCTCTCTCTCAAGGTCAGAGCCCGAGCAGGGACAGGAACAAAGGCGCACGTCCCCCATTCAACCTCCCTGCGCCCGCCATGCTCCCGGAGGAGGGGGCCCTGGGGAGGGGAAGGGAGGGCAGAGCTGCTCCACGGTCCGGCCCCGGGCAAGGCGGGGACGGGGGCGTGGGAACAGCTGCCCAGCTGCCCTCGTGGACCCCTGCCCGGTGGGCCCCGCTGTGGGCCCCCAAGAGGCTCTGTTGCCTCCCAGAGTGGGTGGCCATCCCAGCCTCCAAGCTCTACCGGCAGGGGGGGGTCAGCTAAGGTCAGGGGTCGTTCTGGACTAAGCTTCTGCTGGAATCAAGGGTCAGTGGTCAGGCTCACTTTGGGGACCGGCGTCAGCCTTAGGTTCAAGGCTCAATCAGGGTCAGGGGTCATTCAGGGTCGACTGTCAGCCCCAGGCCCAGACCCAGGGCAGGGTTTTTGATGGGGTCTGTCCCCGTCCACTGCAGCCTGCACTCCTGGGCTTGAAGGTCCACCTCAGACTCAGGGAGGGTCTTGTCCGAGCCAGGCCCAGACCTGCCGCTAGTCTGTGCCCAGCACCCCTGCTCCAGCACCCACTGTCCCCTGCCCACCCCGACTGGCTCCTGACCCACCACTGGTCACCCACCGCCCCACGAGCCCCAACACATCACACACCACCCATCACCCTCTGCCCACTGACCCCCGGCCCAGTGCTCACCACCCATTATCTGTCACCCCAGCCCACAGGGTGAATTCCCAGGGCTTCGCATCAGCGACCAGCGCCCCCTCAACCTTCAAAGCCCACAGTGCCTTGGAGAAAGCTAAAAATATGCGGGCAAAAATTTCTCATTACATAAAATATTGGACCCAGTCCGCCGCCCGCTCCGGCTCGAGCGCTTTTCAAGAGGTGGGAAGGGGTCGCCGGGGAGGGCAGGGGGCCTTGGCGTGTCTGGGGCTTCACTGAACCAGGTCAGAGCGGGTCTCAAGGAGAGTTCTCCAGGCTGTGACTGAGCATAAACAAACTAACCTGTCCCTTTCTCTTGCTGGTAAATTAAAATTCCCACCCTCGTGTCCAGTGTCCAGTCAGGCCCTTGAAACCTCAGCCCGGACCTCAGATTTCTGCAAGCTCCACTGCCAGGCCAGCGCCGGACCAAGCAGGCGTCATCCCGGGTATTCCCCCCCTCCCCTCCCCCTCCCCTCCCCCTCCTCCCCCCTCCCAGCCCCAGGGCCCTGGACACAGACCCCCTCCTCCCAGTGGTCACCTGACAGTCTGGGGGCTAGACCACCACTGTCCAAAAGAACTTCCCACAAGGATGGACAAGTCCGACACAGGCACCACCAGCAGCTCCGCATGGCTACTGCTCACATGAAATGTGGTCAGTGCGATGAGGAACAGGACTTTAGACTTCACCTACGTTTAATTAACGTGGATATAAATAGCTAGTCATGGTCACCATACTGGGTGGCACAGCTCTGGGTGGAGCCGTGCCCCAGTGGGCACCTGGACCGCCACTCTTGTCCGGGACCAGGACATCAAGGCCTGCGTGGAGAAGGGAGGTGGAGGCTCAGACAGCGCAGAGAGGAGATGGGGGGGCGGGGCTGAGCCCCCGGGTAGGATGGGGGATCAGGGGAGGGGTCCTGGGAACCCCAGGGAGGGCACAGCTCCCTCGCCTGCTGACCCCAGGGGAGCGGGGGCCACGTCCGAGGGAGACCACGTCAGAACCAGCAGAGGGGCTCCCACCTACAGGGAAGACGCCTGGCCTTGACCAGCTTCCACGCCCCCTCCCGGCCTCAGTCCCCAGACGGAGAACCGAGGTTGGGGGCGGGGCCGGCTTGCCGCACAGCGAGCCTCCCGGGAGCCAGAGACCCCAACGTGGCCCCCAGGCCGAGGCGGCTGCTTTGCTGCGTGTCCAGTGGGCACTCCCAGGGTGGGGGCTGGGGGACGGAGGTGGTGGGAGGGGCCTCGAGGGCGCCGGGCTGTTGGTCTGCGCACCCTCACCCGGCGCGGGCTTGGGACCCGCTGCGGGCGACACCCCTGTGTGCGCGCGTGTGGGCTTGTGCCCTGTGTCCGTCCCGCACGCCTGGCGGCCGTGTCGCCTGTCCTCGCAGCTGTGTCATGCCTATGCCCGTGTGTGAGTGCGGAAAAGGTGCTGGAAGGCCTCCCGAGCCGGCATGCACACGCACACGCGGCCCTCCAGCCATCCGGGCCCGGGGGCCTTTCATCTCGCGCTGACATGCCCCTCTCCCGGCTCTTAGCCGCCGAGAACTTCCCGCTAATAGTGCATTAACCTTGGCGGGGGCTGCCAATTACTCGGCACCAACGCCGGGGGCGCGGTGCGCTTGCGGACGGCGCTGACAGGCGCAGGGACCGGGAAGCGGGCTGGGCTCCCCGGGCAGGAGGCGCGGGGCTGCGGGGGCACGCGGTGTGTTCCCGGCTACGGATGGCAGAGCGCCGGGTCTCTCCTGACCTCATTAGAGTAATTAATGTGCCTTTTGAAGCTCCAGAAATCGCCCAGAGCTGTGGGAATGGGGCGCAGATCACGGGGTGGGGGCTGGGGGCGGGCCGTGGACGGTGTCTGAGCGCCTGTTAAAAGCGTGTCCCAGCGGGTCAGACACGGAGAGAGACAGAGTGACAGAGAGGGACAGACAGAAACCCAGGGAGGCTGAGTGAGAGGCAGTGCAGATGGAGAGAGACACCAACAGGGAGACGAGCAGAGGTTCAAAGACGGAGACGCAGAGACAAAAAGAGATGCGTGGAGAGACCCACAGGGGGAACAGATGGGGAGAAAGGACGGCCAGAGCCCGGGGGTCAGGGGGCGTGACATCTCAGGGCCTCCGAGGGACTCGGGCCTCACTTCCTCAACCCTCCCTGGCTTCTGGGGACCGGCTCGCCACTCCATACAGGACCCTCCCAAAGAATGGGGGTGCGGGGGGCAGTTAGGACTTCCTGGAGACGGCAGCTGGGCACCAGAGGGGGAAGAGGAAGTGTGAGCAGACTTGGGGCAGGGTCGGGGGCTGCCAACAGAGATGCCCAAGGAAGCCAACTGGGGGCCAATGCAGAGGACCCCGGCTGGAGAGAGGGGTGGCCAGCTGACCATGTCAGCTCTTCGGCAGGAACCCAGGCCCAGGCTGGGCCAGGAGGATCAGCAAGACTGCAAGGTAAGATGGGCCCCAGGGACTGATGGATCTTGAGTGGGCAGCAGGCTGGGACCACCCCATGGTGGACATGGCAACAAGGTGGGGTAGAGAAGGTGTGCGAAACAGGGCCCCCGACTTAGAAGTTACTTCCGCACCTGTACAACGGTTTGCCTCAGGCCACCACGGAACCACAGGCCAGCATGGTAGAGGCCGGGCAGCACAAGGCTGCCACCTGCTGGCAGCTCCTCCTAATGACAGCTCCTCCTAACGACAGGGCCTCGGTGCCTCCAGCCAGCGGCCCGGGGAGACCTCAGGCTGGGGGCAGCCACAGGCCAGCCCCACCTCTCCCACTCTCCAGGACCACAGTGACAGGGTGCGGGCGGGGGGGTGGGGGGGAACAGGCCAGAGCTGGACTCTGCCTAGAAACAAGGCCCACAGAGGAACTCATCAGGGATGGGGGCTGAGGTACCCCGATGGGACTCAGGTGCCCAGTATGGATCTCAGAGATGGCCAGGATGGGGAATGAGGCACCCCAGTGGGGTGCAGGTGCCCTGGATGGGGCTCAGGTGGGAAAGGAGGTCAGGTGCCCAGGATGGGGGCCAGTTGCCCCAGTGGGATTAAGGTACACAGGATGGATCGCAGGTGGCCAGGATGGGCAGTCAGGTACCCCAGTGGGAGTCGGGTGCCCAGAATGGGGCTCAGGTGGGAAAGGGGTTAGGTGCCCAGGATGGGGGTCGATTGCCCCAAGGGGATTATGGTGCCTGAAAGGGGGTCAAGTTCCGGGGATGGGGCTGAGGTGACCAGGATGGGGGCTGAGGTAACCCCATAGGACTGGGGTGCCTGGGATGAGGGTCAGGTTCATCAGTGATTCCACAAGAGGCTGATGGGGGAGAGGCAGGGTGGGCACAGGAAGCCTCAGGCTGCAGGAAGCTCCAGACCCGTACACTACAGCCTGGGGTTCCTTAGGAAACACCCCTGAAATAGTGCTGTGAGTGTGGTGAGGCAGAGAGCATGGCCCTTAGAGGCCCCCGGCTGAAGACATTATGGACAGGGGAGCCCTGAGCAGGAGCTTTGCTGGATGAATAGGAGTTCTCCCTAGGCTCAAAAACAATGACTGGGGGTCTTTTTCCAGGCAGGTGGGAGTAGTTCTCCCCCATCTCTTTGTCTCCTTTGTGGGATTTCTCACGGGACCCTCTGGACACCTGAGGATGGGACCAAATGGTCACAGGTGGGAGAACTAAGGCCCACATGGAGCCCAGGTCTGCTGCCCACCCCCCCACCTGTGAGCCAGAGCGCTGGGTCTGGCCCACTGTGGAGCTGGGTACCAGCTACAGAACCACTGGCTGCCTTTATTGTCCTCAGCCCAAGGATACGGTGCTCCCAGACAAGCCCGCCAGCCCACCCGCCTACCAGGCCTCAGCTTGGGACTGCTGCATCCCCACCAGGAAGGGTGATCGGCACAAGTCACAACGTGGCCAGGGGACCTCAGAGTTCTGCGTGCTGCTGCCGGGGACCCTCTGGCTTCTAGCCGGTATCCTGGGCGCTCTTGTCTGGGAGCAGGGCTGAGGCGGCTTCCGGCAGGCCGGGCAGGCCCCACACAAGCTCTTTGGCGGCAGGAGACTCAGCGGGGCGTTCCAAGCACTGGGAGGGGCCCTGTCTCTTGTCCTCACAGGGCCGCTGGAAAACCTGCCTTCCCGACCTGTACATCTGGAAACAAGGAGTAGGAGGTGAGAAGTGTTGGGTGGGGAGGGTGGGGAGCCCGCCCCGCCCCCGCCCCGCTGTGCCTGTGCCTCTAACCTGCCCAGCCCCCACTCCCAGCCTGCAGGCTCTGCCGACTCCCTACCTGGGGGAAAGGGGTGCCCCAGCCAGGAGATGCCGAGACCAGAGGGATTCCCAGGCCATACCCACACCACCTCCCTCGGGGGGCTTGGAAAGTCAGAATCGTCCTGTGGTCTCTCAGCTTCTGTGCCTGAGCCCCCGACAAGCTGGGGTTAAACAGGCCATCCCTCCCCGCGCAGGCCCTGTCGCTGGCCCTGCGCCCAGTGGCCACTGGGTCACCTCCGTCGTCAGCCCTCTTTCTTTGTCTCTGCCATTGCCTCTGCCTAGGATGCTCTACCCCGGGGCTGGGGCCATGGAGAGGCCGTCTCTGACCCACCGCCCCCAGCTTTGGTAGCACCTCGCAGTTCATTCTCCATCTCTGACACTGATCTTGGCCTTCGGGGTCAGGCCCAGAGCAAATGCCCACTGGCTCAAGCACTGCAGCCCGTTCCCATCTTACAGAAATGGGAAACTGAGGCTGGGAGATGGACGTGCCTGGGACGAGGCCACACAGCCTGCGACGGCAAAGCCAGGCCCGGCCACTGTTGTGTGCTGACTGCACTGAGGACCTCACCAGCCGACAGTCTTCCTAACTCTCTGGCCTGCTGACCCCACCCCCCAACCCAAGGAGCCCCTGAAGGTGTGTGGAGGGCTGCCCTACCATCTCAAGTTCCTTGTTTCAAAGACCGTCTCCTTGTCGCTGTCCAGCGATGCCATCTCGGTGGGGTCCTCAGTGTTGGCCAGGAGCCCGTACCTCCTCCGCTGAGGCTTTTTCAATCTGGAAGCAGACCCAGGCTCGCTCAGTGGCCCTCTCATAGCCCTTGGGTGGAGCTGCTGACACCCTGCCCTGCTTCCCACCTTCTCCGATAATGCTCGTCTGCTCGACTCCCAGAGTCTTGCTGTGAACTTTCCGGTTCCAACTGCGTTTCTTCTCATAATGGTCACAATCATTATCAGTTGCTGTGGACATCTCCCTTGGCAGGCCCCCAGGGCGTAGGCCCTTGGGCGAGGACCCCTGGGAGGGGGGCGCTGTAATTCCATTTTATTAATGAGACGACTGAGCCTTAGAGAGAGCTTGCCAAAGACATCAAGTAGAAGGCTGTCACGGGCAGAAGCCCCGGCTCCTGACCACCACCAGGGAAAGCACGGGACCGACCCTCTGTGGTGGATGTGGCACGTATTCAGATGGGAGACGAACACTGTGTAGCCACAGCACTGTCAATACAAGACAGAAAAGGCCCCTTCAGAGCATCTGGATATGATCAGCTCTGCGTGACAAAGGCCCTCTGGAGATCAGCCCCAGAGAGGAAGCCAAACGGGGGGACAGGGGCCTGAGGAGGGGGTCACGGGCCTGCAGGAGGCAGGGCATATGCTGCGAGGAAGGCAAGGGGGTCCTCAACTCTTTGGGAGAGCGTGGGCAAAACCTAAACACTGACGATCACGGCCAACTCTGGGCTGAAAAAACAGGAAGAGCAAGGTGCGGGGGCAGGCTCCCGCCCGGCCCTGGTCAAACTGTGGGCGTTAACTACAGGGTAGGATGCGGCCAGGCCCGCGTGGCAGATGCAAGTTGGGTTAGCGGGCGCTGCGCTCGTCGTCACCGGGCTGGGGGAGCCGCAGAGGGTCCCGGGAATTCCCGGTGCCCTTATCATCCCGCAACCTCTAGTCTCGGTGGCTGCGTCTAGAAAACCGGCCCCAACATCCCGAAGGAGCGACGCGTCACGTGATTGCCTGACCCCACCCACTCACCACCCACGTCCCCACCCACGTCCCCACCCACGTGACGATAGCGCACCACGCCGGAGACGCGGGGTTCTCGCGCCGCAGCAGCTGGGGCGCGAGGCGCGCGCGGATTGGCCGCGCCAGGGCGGCGGCGGCGGCGTGCGCCTGACGCACCTGTATGCCCGGATGAGGAAGTAGAGCACGGCCAGGACGATGAGGCCCGTGACCACGTAGAGGGAACGCAGAAGCGGCGAGTCCGGCGAGCCCAGCGGCCAAGGGTGTGTGCTGTTGTGCGGCGCGCCCGGCTGGCTCCCGTTCGTCACGGCGGGCTGCAGCAAGAGCGTGGCCTGCGTGCGGCGCAGCGACGGGGGCGTGGGGTCCTCGGCTCCGCACAGCAGCGCCGGCAGCAGCAGCACCGGCAGGAGCCGCGGCGGCAGCACATGCGGCCCCATAGCGCGGCGGAAGCGGTAGCCGCGCCCCGCCCCCGCAAGGAGCAGTCACTCACTGGCGCGGGGGTGGGGCCAGCCAATGGCCCGCGGGGGCGGGGCCTGGCTCCCGGAAACGCCCGGCCCGCTACCGCCCCCGACTGCTCACCCCGCTTCACCCGAGCCGGGGAGGTACCCCGCGCGCACCCCGCCCCCGAAGGCTCAGAGCCGCAGTTCTGTCCCCGGCCCAGAGCGTGAGCACCGCGGCCGCCCCGCAGGGGGGCTACGATGAGGGGACAGGCGCGACCGTGCCCTGCGGGCCTCCCTCCCACCTGGGCTCTGGAACTCTCGCGTCCCCGCCCCCAATCGCCCTGGGCTTTGGTAACACCAGCACGGTGGCCCGCTGTCCCTGGCCTTTCCGGAGGGGAGACCTGTTCCGGCTGTGAGCCTGGGCATCCCGCCTTTGGCGGGGGCCAGGAGGGACCAGACACACCCCGTGGGAGAAGGCGGGGTACCAGTGACCCGGACCTCACCCAGCCGCACCCTGCTGGGAGTTGAGGTAATCCGCCCAGAGCCCAAGGCAGCTAGAGCATGAAACCGGGGCTCAGCCCCAGCGTTCTGCACCCCAAGACCAGGGCTGGAGGCAAGCAGCCTGGGAAGGCAGGCCGGCTCCGGGGGCGGCCAAGCTGAAGGTGCCCGGGGTTACTCTGACAAGGCCTCCGCCTGGCTCTGGGGGACGCACCGCCAAGGGACCACCTCCTTCACTTCCTTGGCTCTCTCGGCCCGAGAGAACTGCCCCGGGGGGGGCAATGAACTGCCGCCTGGCCTTCCGGGTCTGGATCCAGCTTGTGGCCAGAACGAAGGCCCCGAGAGGAGGCTATCTCTAGCGGAATCCCCGCCACAGCCCCTCCAGCCATGCCTCAGGCTGAAGCTCAGTGTCTGCCCTCCACGACGCACCCCACACCAGACTCAGATTTGTGGGTGGACACACCATCCCTTTATTCAGATGCACCTTCCACATTTGTCTTGTCACATCGCGAGTGAGGACTGGCCGCCGTGCCAGCGCCACACGCCCATCCTCCTGGAGCACCTTGAAGCCCCGCACCCCAACCTCGCCAGTGAAGCACCTGCTGGAAAGACGGGAGAGGTGAGAAGGGGACACGAGGGCTGCTCCAACAGGAGATGAAGACGCTGCCCCCGACAGGGGTCACACAGCCAGGACGGGGGAGAACCCACCGCAAGGGCCAGGGCCACAGAGCCACGTCTTCCACCCCGAGAAGCACTTACAGGTGACGGGCTGCAAGGGCAGGCAGCTGTGCCGCTGGCTCTTGCTCCCGGGTGAAGTTCCTCCTGGGGCAGTGACCCCAGGTCATTGTTGCTCTCTGGTCACCCTTCCGGGTCGCACTGGCTTCCATTCAACCTGCCAAAGCAAAGGAGTGTTAACCCTGACACCCTGGCTGAGCTCACAGCCGCCCCTCCCCGACTCCCCCGAAACCATCCACAGCTCCTAGGAGGGTCTCAAGCTAGTCATCGGGGCCAACCCAAGATGAGGCCCCGCCACGGGCCAGCGTGCCCAGGGCGGGCCTGCGCCTTTCAGATGGGCCAGGCCACTTTGTACTCTTAAGCAGAGCCAGCTACCCACATGGGATGGAGCTGCTTAGAAATCGGCGCGGGCTCTGAGAAAAAACTCATGGCAGCAACAGACATCAGAGAGAGCTAGTTAGGAGTGTGACTCAAAGAGGTCTGGAAAAGACAGTCAATTGATGAACAAAAAATTCCAAAAGGCGGGGCGTTTGGTGGTCTCCAATCCTGCTCAACTGCCCGGGCCGCTCGCCTGGCTGCAGGCGGGGAAGGGCAAACGGCCGGGGTCTGCCTTTAGTTCTAGCTTTTTTTTTTTTTTTTTTTTTTTTTTTAAAAAAGAAAAAGAAAAATCGAAAAGCAAAAAAGTCAAAGGAACATTCCCCGGGTACACGACTTTACTTTCAAATGAGCTCTCAACAAGAGGAGGGATGCGGACGAGCAAAAGGAGTTACCTCGAATTACAGGACTATCTCCACATATGAGCTAGCCCAGGGAGCAGCTTGCGTCTCAGAGGTTTCTGTTGGGCGCACAACACTTCTGTCCTCCGAGGGGCTGCAGCTTCCATAGGCTAGCAGAGAACGCTCAGAACTTGTAAAGCAACAGCAGAGCTAGCTAATGAGCCGGTCAGTCTGTGGTCACCCGGGGACCCTGCCTGTGTCTGCTCTGTGGCCTGCTTCTAGACTAAGGGATTCAGGGTCAGCGTCGGGCGCCTGCGTGTCCACCGTCCCTGCTAGGCTGCCGGCCCCATCGAGCCTTCCGGCTGCCACGGCCAGAAGCGCCCTGGGGCTGCCCTGCGGTCCGAGAGCCCGCTCCCGTCACCCACCTGCTCGCCTAACTGGGGCCGGTGGCCGTCGGCTGTCACAGGGGCCCAGCCAGCGTCACTGACCCTGCCTTTCTCCTCTGGCTGTGGCAGCCTCGGGCGGGACTGCGGACCTAGTCCTCTAGCTGCCCTCTCTGCTCAGGTCTGCCTGCCTCGAGCCCCTGGAGGGCGCGTGTGGTGCAATCAAAGGGAGATGGTCAGAGCGAGGTTCATTCAGATGGTCTTTTAATCGGCTTCGTGAAGCCAAAGAAAACTGCGTACAAGAATTCCTTCACCACTTCAGATACAACATTGACGGGATATGCGTACGTCTTCCGGCAAAAAAGGACAATATAAATACACATTTTCAAGAACCTCTCGGGGATGTCTGCAAGTCTACTGTGGGTCCCACAGGACAGGTGGGCGCCCGGGCCGGGCCAGGGCAGCCCGGGCGCTCTGCTGCCACCCGCACGGTTCTACCACGCTACACTCAGAAACGTGACACCGAGTTGGAAAAAAGCTACAACTTGCTCAGCTTCCGACAAAGAGCAGATTCAGAGTCTGTTCAATCTCAAAGAGAAGTGACTCGGGGCACCCAACTTCACAGGGCCGACCCCACTGAAAAGAAAAAGAAAAAAAGCAACACAACCGAAAACAAAAAACAAAACTCTCACAACCCCTGGTGATTTTCTAAAAAAAAAAAAAACTCTTGGCTCACGGTAAAAAGGTAAAAGTAAAACTGGAAGTGCTCTTCAAAACGTTTTTAAGACTCTTAAAAACGGACAGCGCTTCCTTAAAAGCAAAGTATAGTAACGAGGCCATCTGGGGGCCAGAAGCAGTCAGGCTGTGTTTGACAAGATCAGAACCAATAAGACTACAAAAGTGGGTACAAGGAGGTGTGATCACTACACATTAACGATTCAGCGGAGCTCCCAAAATCTTTAAATATACGGCCATTGGAAGGACGATCTCGAGCAGGAAGGATTTTTACTCGTTGTGTGTAGCTGAGAACAAGAAGCAGGCACAGTGTAAAGGCGCTGAAGCACGCGACGAGAGGCAGCATTCCACTCCCGGCCCAAACCTGGGGGCTCAGCCCTGGGGGCTCGGGAGCGACCAACCCCCCCACATGGCCGAGGGTGGCGGGCACGGCCCACATGCACGGATGCGGCCTGCTCTGCTCGGTGGGCCCTCGCTCTCCCTTTCCTCCTTGGTCAGCCTGGTTTTGCCTTTACGTTCTGTGGCAGAAGTGGCTGCTGGCACCGAGACCCAAGAGGGCAGTCTCGTCCCTTACGGGGCATAGTGACCGGGTCTGAGCACTGCCCAGAGGGCACCGAGGCTCACTGAGCTCCCACCACAGGCCCGTGGAGCGCCGCTTACCATAACTGTCGTAGCTGTCTCTGTAGGACCCGCCCGAGCTCCGGTCACCGCAGCTGCCGCCCTGACTCCGGCTGCAGGAAGGACACAGGTGAGCGCCAGGGGCCACCTCGGGGGACTCTCACCAGTCCCCATGCCAGCGTCCCCACAGAGCCTCCCAGGCCCCCCTGCGCAGGACCGCCGCCCGTACCTGCTGTAGTAGTCTCTGGAGCCTCCATAGCCCCCACTCCTGGACTCGAACCGGCTCCCCCCGTAGCCGCGGTCCCCTCCTCCTACAGACAGTACGGGAAGGAGAAGTGAGTGGCAGCTCCTGCAGCAATGCCCCCACCTTGTACCTGCAAGTGGCACTCACCTCTGGAGAACCCACGGCCCCGGCCTCGGCCCCCGCGGAAGAAGCCCCGGCCCCCGGCAGAGCCACCTCGGTACCCGCGGGATCGGTTATCAGACGATTTGCCAGCCTGGTCGACCCGGATCTGCCGCCCATCCACAGACTGGAGACCAGAAGTGGACACGGTTAGCCTCTGCACCTCCCGCCCTCGGTCTGCAGCCCGGACCCACTGGACCCCGGAGCAGCCGGCCCTCACCTTCCCGTTCATGGCCATCATGGCGTCCTTGGCATCATCGATGTTCTCAAAGGTGACAAACCCAAAGCCCCTTGATCGCTGGGTCTCCCTGTCCTTCACGACCACCACTGTGCAGGGGAGAGGTCCGCAGTCAGCGCCCAGCCCTCCCCGTGAGCAACCCCACTCAGCCACCAGTCTGGCACCAGCCTCACCTTCTGAGATCTGTCCATATTTTGAGAAGACCTGCTCCAGTGACTGCTCGTTGGTATCAAAACTCAGCCCTCCGACGAAAAGCTTGCCTTCATCTGATGCCATGGCGGCCTGTGACAAACATCATCAAAAGTCTCAGAGGTCCTACAGGGGCTTCGAGACTCAACGCCCCCCCCACAACTTTATACAAATAACATATGTTTCGGGGGGAAACGCTGGGAAACTACTCTTCTGCCTTTTAACCATCCCAAGCCCACACCCAGGACTTAATTCAAACAAAACCCTAATTCCTTTATCACTTTGGGTCCCTGGCCGCTTTTCTGTGTTTGGGCCAACTCCGCTCCCCAGACTGGGGGGGGGGGGGTGTCCCTGACAGCTGGGGCCACACAGCGGTTCTGCAGTACTCCTCAGTGCTGCCTGGCTGTGGGGCCCCAGAACTCCAGCCAGGGGACGCCCTTACGGGACGTTTAAGGCTGCACCCTGAAGGCAGGCATCGGCCACCATCGTCTCGGGCTGAGTGCACCTTGGTTTCTGCCCGTTGCAAACAGCGGGGGGGCTAACTCCTAACCCGACCGTCGCGGAGCGGGCGGAGTGGCAACGTGCTTGGTCCACTGCAGGGCGCTGTGCAGGCGGGGCGGGGACTCTGCGCCGGGATATCAAAGCGGGGCGGTACTTATACCGACCCTTTACAGGCTAATAGCCTCCGCTGAACGGCTCCGAAACACAGGCCAAAAGGCGTCCTGCAGCCACGCAACTGGGACCCAAACTTGGGGCGTTGGGGGGTGGCACCGGGACTGTGTCGCCCTCGCACTACTCCAACGGGAAATCGGGGAGGAGCCCCAGCCCGGCCCCACCCACGCGCGCATGCGCCCCGCGCCACTCCATCCGGGCACTCGGCGCTCCCGCCATTTCGCAGGGCGCAGCTTCGCGCTCGCGGCCGCCATTTTGCGGCGGTGTCCAGCTCGCGAATACCCTGGCCCACGGGAGATGCCCTCCGACCGCGGTTCGGCCCGGTCTCCGCTGCCCCTCGCCGCCTGCGGGGCGGACTACACCCCGGGCCCGCCCCGGCACCGCCCCCGCCCAGGGGCGTGCCGCCGCCGCCCCGCCTCCTCCGGCCGGCCGCAGGCCGCCCGCCGCCCCGGGCCCGTGGAGCCGGTGCCGCCAGGGCCCTCACCACTGAGTCGGGCAGGTCCCTGGCGCAGGCGGGAAGACGGCACAGCACAACGACCCGAGCCTCCTAACGCGCGAACTGACTGGGGGGGCGTCCTGCGCCCGCCTTATGTACTTTGTCTCCAGGCCCCGCCCCCGAGCCCGCCCCTCCTCCCCGCGCCGGCCAATCCGAAGCCCTAGAGGCCGTGGCTGTGCCTCATATTCATGAGCTGGGGGCCGAGCCTGTACCGGCCCCGCCCCCTCCCGCGAGCGGGCGCGGGGCACAGTGAACGGCGGGGACGCGCATGGTCTGCAGTCCCCGGCACGCGCGCGGGAGGCGGGGCCAGTGCGCGGCGGGGCGGAGTTGACCCACTTCCGCGCGCCCGGCCCCCCTCCCCTCCCCCCCCTCGGCCTGTGGCGGAGAACAAAGGGGTTCGGGCGGCTTCCGCCAGTGGCCCAAGCCTCCTGGGAACCTTTTGGGGGTCGCTGGAACCCAGACCTTTGCGGTGCTCCCGCAGTCGCAGTCGGCGACTTACCGACCTCACCCAGGTCCTCACACCCACCCGAGATCCAGTTCTCGGACACCCCAACTTCATGTGAACCCCTATATCAGTCCTTATGTACTTGCCAACATAAACGACACCCAAGAACTCTCAGAACCCCAACGCTCCACTTCGTGTGATCCGCCCCAAGGCCCGCCCAAACCCTAACACTGAGGCAACTCCATTTATGTGGAACCCAATATTCTCCACGATCCCAATTCTTCCTGCTTCCCAACTTTGGGTCACCCCAACTTCACCCAACCCAGTTTGCCTACGAATCCCAACCCACAACCACACCTAACTCCCACCCCAATCCGGACTTCACCCAGTCTGGTGCAGCACCCACACCCCACAGTCACCTGGCCAGACACCTACCTTTTGCATCCCAGCTCTAGACCTCAGGCTGACCTCGACTTGGGCTCTCAAACCCACCATTGTGACCAACTCTCGAGTCTCCACTGCACCCCAAAATTCAGCTCAGCCCCCCCATCTCCCTTTCACCGCTGTGCTCCAGCCGCCCACCAGCACACTGTTCTGCACCCCCAGAACCCACTTGGCTCCTCCCCCTGCATCTTTTTTCTCTCTGGGGGTCCTGAGACCTCTGCTATCGGAGGAACCAGCTTTGCAGAGATCTTCACCCCCAAGGCTGTTCCTGGGAGCTCCTCTTGTGGTCACCTCTTTCCTCCTGCCCAGGCCTTGTCTCACGTTACCTTCTGTGGCCCTGGACCCTTCCATGGGTGGAAGAAGCTAGTGCAGACCCCTGCCTGCCCAAACCAGAGGCCCAAGCTATACCCCTGCCCCAGAAAGTCTTCAAAGGGCATACCTTCTGCATAAAAGTTAGGGGGAATTTGAGGGACTTCCCTGGCTGTACAGTGGTTAAGACTCCGCGCTTCCAATACAGGGGGTGTGGGTTCGATCCCTGGTTGGGGAACTAGGACCCCACATGCCGCACGGCGCGGCCAAAAAAGGGCGATTTGAGAACAGAGACCCCTGCTTTGCTGCCTACCTCAGGAAAGTTCCAGCCCCACTCCAGGCCCCAGACTCCGTGGGTCTAGCTGACGCAGTAGGAAAGAAACGAGCGCATGGACACTGTCTCCTGTGACAAGGCCGCTGGGACCCCTCCTCGGGCTCAGGACCCCTTCCACCAGGCAGCAGCTCATGACTCATGGCAGCCGTGTCCGCACCTCGTCCCCCCACGCCACAGCCCCCCCATACAACTCCCCGTCAGCCGCAGCCTGCTGCTGCGTCAGCCACTCACGCAGGGCGGTTACTAAAAGGAGCAGAGAATCAGCACTCAGCTCTCGCCCTCCCGTCGGGGCCCATGGAGGGGGCCTGGGGCCAGGCATGCCCAGCCCAGGAGTAATCCCCCCGCCTTCTGATCTGCTCCCCCAGCAAAGTCAGGTCGGCGGCCCCTGTCCCCAGACCAGGCGAAGGGGTCCGTGCAGTCACGGGGCCCCTCATCACTCTTTGCCCGCCCCCGGCCCCCGCCCTCACTGTTCTGTGGTTCCTAGTCTGCCTTCTCCTGGTTTTGTGAAGCTCCCTGGTTCATTCATTCATTCCACCAGCAGTTATCAAGCGTGTACTTACTACGAGCGTGTTGCTGGGTACGGGGCTCCATGCGTACCCACGACTGTCCTGGGTTCCCATCACGGTGTGGACCTTTACCTATGGATACCTGTCCCCAGGTGCGCCTGCACCGGACATTGTGTGGGAACTGTGTGCTTGAGTCTCAGGTGTGTTACCTGTCTGCGCACCTGTGTTTCTGCGGCTACCGACGTCGGCGTGTCCCTGTGACTCGGTGTGTACCTAGGACCTTGTGAACCCGTGCGGGGCGAGATGGGGGGGTGGTCTCAGGGGGCTGGCACCACCTTCCTCCTTGCCTCGGCCGCGACTCCACGCTCTCCCCGCGGACACAAGGGGGAGCTACGGCCTCGCTGTCAGCCTGGCCGGGGGCTCCCGGTCCCGCCCCGCCGTCCAGCCGACTGCCGCGAGCACCAGCGTGGGAAGGGGTTCCCGTCCCGCCCTCAGGCCCACCCTCGCGTCTCCGCCCGAGCGCTGGGGGTGGTCGGCGAGGAGGGGACTTAAAATAGCCGCGGGCGGGGGCGAGGCTGCTATTCACGGCCGGGACACGCGGTGCTCACCGCCTGCCCGGCGGGACGGGGCTTAGGCCGGAGGTTCCTGTCTGCACACTCACAAGACGCCCCTCCCCGGGCGCCCGCCGAAGACCACCCCCGGGGCTGCACCGGCGTTGCCACGGAGGCGGGGGCGGGGCCTCCTTGCTCCCACACCGCCCCCTCTGTCCTCCCCGCGGGGTCGGGCCCGCCGGACGCCGGGTCCTCCCCCGACCCCGGCTAATGACCGGGCGGGAGGCGGTAATGAGCGTCTGGGCTCGGGTCGGGCGTGGACGGGATGAAAGGCGCGTGGTTGGGGGGGGACCCCGGGGCCGCGTAATTACCGGCCCCTCCCGGCCGGCCAGGCGGGGGCCGGGACGGTGCACCTGGAGGCAGCCCGGCGCGGGTGCGAAAGGGGACCGCCCTGGCAGAGACTCCAGCCCGTCCGCCTGGCCCAGATCCCCGGGGCTCAGAGCCAGGGAGGGGGAAGCGGGGACTGGATGTGTGTGTACGTTGCCAAGTGTGGTGCACATGTGTGCCCGTGGGCAGGGGACTCGTGGGTACAGAGATGGAGAAGCAAGTTTTCTGGGGACCATGCCTGTGTGAACATGAAAATGGGGCCGTGTGCCAGTGCACATGGCTGTGGAAGTGTGTGCATAGAACTCACACGTGTGTGTGTGCGTGTGCACACATGGAAACACGTTTGCGTGGTCATGTCTTATGTGCAAGAACACAAGAGGTTGTGCGTGGACCCCAAAGCATATGCATAACCAGGATGTGGGATCAGCCGGGGACAGCGCTGCTGCGTGTGCATGACGCGGGGGAACCGGGACTCACAGATCATATGTGCCCATGGCTGGTGGCGTGACTCATGCCCCTGGGGTGGGAACATGTCACGCCGCGCAGTCAGCAGCCGCCGGGGTCTCTAGGGCAGAGGAGAGCTACAGGAGGCCAGAAGCCAGGAGGAAAAGTTTAACTTTTAACTGCCTCCCCGTCCCCCCCCCACCCCGTTTCCCACCTGCATGAGTAGGTGGGGACATCTGAGATCCCTAGGAGGCCCCAGGTGGCTGCCAACTGTGAATTGGCAGGAGATTCAGCTGCCTGCGCCCTGGCCTCAGTTTACCTCCTGTTCCTAGGAGGGGGTCTTCCTGGCGAAGGGGGACGTGGGAGGGGGCACCTGGGTGGAGCTCCCTGTGACTCATGGCCCAGGAATGTGGAAGCTGCCACTCTTCTGCTCCTGCCCCAGCCCCCATCCCAGAAGTGCAAAGGCCAGGCAGCGCATGGGCTGTGCTGGTGACCGCAGTCCCCACCAACGGCAGGCACACGGGCTGTGGAATGGGACCCGGGGGACACCCGGAGGCCCACACCAATAACATGCATTCATGCAGAGGACATACGTCAGGTGTGTGTGAAACGCCAGGGCCTGTGCATACGCAGAGACCCCTGTGTGCTCGTAGAAACCCCAAGGCTTGCCTCGGTGGGGGCTGGGGATGCAACCCCCTGGGTTTCCGAGACGGGGGGAGGGCCGAGGTCCACAGCCCCGCCCCAGGGGCGGGAGGAGCTGACCCCCACTGATGCCCTGTCCGCTCCCTTGACCTTGGCCCCACGTACAGGCTCCCCGCAGGCACACAGAGGGGCCGAAGCACCCCTGACTGGGGCTGTAGCATCTCCATGGCAACACTGGAGTGGCAGCCATGGAGAGCACACCCCCCTGGGGCAGCTGCCAGGGGCTCAGGGAAAACACCTGTGTGTGTCCAGGCGGCCGCACACAGCAGTCCCACATCCTGGCCCCCACACCCAAGCAGGCGGACACAGGTGCCCATGGACCTCGTCCAGCCTTCGATCACCATCCCACTCTGGAGGGTTAGCGACGGCCCGGTGCCCAGCTGTGCAGGTAGGCGGTGTCCGGGCTCCTGTCTGAGCCTAGGGTGCATCATCTGAGAAGTGGGCACAGCAGCAGCATCTCCTGGGGTCAGCGGGGGTGATGGAAGGGCAGCCGGTGACAAAAACACACCACGGAGGGGCTCCCAGTTCTCTGCTGTTCTTCTCCGTGTCTCAGGACACTCCAGGGAATCGCCGGCCATGCCGGAGAAAGCCCCACTTCTTCTGAGGGCGCACACAGTCCCCTGCACCTGCCCCAGCCCAGTGGCCGGCTCTGCTCGGCTGGGCCTGCAGGCGCGCACGGTGCGTGGGTAGTGTTTGTGGCTGGAGCGTCCGCGGGTTTGGGTGCCGCCTCGGCTGAGCTGCGTCTCTGAGGGTCTGAGTTTGGGCCTGCCTGGTGTGACCTTCAATTTTGCGGGTTTTGTCAGGGAGGTCTTGGCCCAGGGTGAGAGTGGGTTTTGAGGGTCACACAGTTGATTGAGGTTGTGGCCCCCAAAGTGTAGCTTGGGGCGGGTTTGGGGGTGTGGGGGCGGTGTGCATTGGGGTCCCTGTGCTGCAGAGCCGGAGCCTGTCACTCAGGTGGGATCGGCATGTACCCGTTGACTGCGGAGGGTGTGCAGCGCGTGTGTGGGACGGGGAGACGGATTGGTCTGGGTCTGGTGGCGGTAAGAGGCCCTGCGTGGGCGTCTGGGCTTGTGTTGATTTTCCGCGAGGCCTATGGATAGCGTCTGGGGTGTGGGCCGTGTGCAGGGCAGATGTAGCCAGCTGTCTCGGACCACCGGCTCCGCCTGCCGGCGGGCGACCTCCTCCCCCCGACCCCGTGGGGCCGGCCCCGCCCACATTCCAGAAGAGTTAGGGGGTGCCCTCCCCAGCCCCCGCCCGCTCCCGACCTCTGACCCCGGCTCAAGCCCACTCCCAGAATCCCGGGCACCGAACGCCGCAGCAGCTGGCCCCAAGGGAGGGGCGGCGAGGCGGGGGTGGAGGCTGGAATGTGTGCGGGGGGTGAGGGAGGGTGCCCCCGAGAGGGGGCGGAAGCGGGGGAGGGGCCGGGAGGAGGAGCCGGTGAGACCGAGACGGGAGGAAAATAGAGAAGAAACCTCCAGGGACAGATGGAGACCGGGACAGAAATACAGACCGGCCCAGAGATCGAGGAAGGCGGAAAGGGGAAAACAGAAAAACACAGGAAAAGAGAACTCAGAGGGAGCAGGGGGAGGGGCACACGTGGGTGGGGGGAACAGAGGCAGCAGGCCAAGGACAGAGGCCCCTCCGAAGGGCAGTCTCCAGTCATGGAAGGGCCCCAGGTGACAGCGGCCCCGCCCGCACTTGCGGGCTGGACGCTCTCCCATCCCGAGTGACACCGGCCGGCTGCCTGTCCTCTGCCCTCCCGGGTCTGGGCGGCCGTGGGTGGGGCTGCAGTGGAGACTTCTGGGTGGGGCCCCAGCACCCTCGGCCGTAGCTCGGCGACTCCAGTTCCCAAGGTGCCTGGAGAGGAGGGCGTTCCCGCCAGGCGCGGTAGGGGTGGCTGTGCTGGGGCAGCCGCCGGGTGCTGGGGGTGCCGGAGCCGGCCCCAGCGGGGCACCACTCCCTCTCATCTTCCTAGGGGCCTGGTTCCTCCCAAGCCACCCCTCATCGCGTCCTTTGGCATTTCAAAACCGTGCAGCTTGCCCCAATTACCCATTTGGCCGCCCCCAGGGGACTCCGGCCTCCAGCAGAAAGACGTGACCCCAGTGACCTTCTATTGCCCGCCCACAACTGCCTCATCACCCCAGTAGCCAGCACCTGGATCCAGGCCTCCGTCCGGACTCCACACCTTGGTAGCCACACCTGTCCACACCGCCAGCCCCAACCCCCATCAGTCTCAGGACTCTCTGCCCGCCCGACTAGCCCCAGGGGCTAACCTCGGGCCAAAGGTTTGCTGACATTCTCGCCACCCGGCAAAGGCGACCCTGTTTACGCCGACCGCGGCCCGCTGCCTTTTCAGAGTGGACTCCTGGCCACAGCAAAACTGCGTCTCAACCAGGCAGCGACAAGGACTTCCTGCCGCCATAAGCCCCCCCGGGCCCCCAACTGTCCCGGTTCCTGGCTTGTAAGCTTCCAGGTGCACAGGGTCGTCTCCAACTGCTCCCCTTCCCCGAATCTCCGAGCTCCCTGCAGCCCCCTTGCCAACCACCTCACTGTGAACCACAGGCCACGTTCAGACAATGGCCCATCGGTCCCTTCCCAGGCCCCTCCGAAGCCCAAGCAGAGCGTCCAGAAAGCTCCTGGGATGTTCTGGCCTTTGCCCTCCCCACCCGCCCCTCCTCCCTGGGGTTCCCATCTCATCCCCCCCGAAGCCAGACTTGAGGAATCACCCCTTTCGAGTCCTTGCCTTCGCCTTTTGGTTTAGGCCCCCCAAATTGACTTCCCAATTGTTCCCCAAATGCACCCGCTTTCACGTCTTCAGACATCTGCACACGCCATGCCCCCCACCTGGGGCACGAGTTCCCTCCTCCTATCCTTGGCAAAGTCCTATTACTTTGACAGGGCCTCAACCCAAGTGCCCTCCTCCCGCTCCTCGCCCTGCGCTCCTCCCAGCCCGGGGATCGCGCACACGAGGTCGTGGGGAGGGGGCAACAGGCAATGGCCCGGCTTAGAAGGGGGGAGTGCACATGCGGCGCCCCCGGATACGCCCACTCTCCCGTCCCGGAGCTGCCGCAGGCGTCAGACCCCTTGGCGCGCATCCCGCCTCCAAAGTGCGGACGTGAGGCCACGGGGGCCGCAACGCCTCCGCGCCACGCCGCGCCTGCGCACTCAGCCGGGCCACGCCGCAGTCCCACCTCCGGGCGGAAACCTTGCGCGGCTATTGGTGCGTGCGGAAGAGCGAACGACGTGGCCACCAATGAGGCGTCCCAGGGGTGGGCGGGCCCTGGTCCGCCCGACGCGAGGACGGGGGCGGGCGGGGCGCCCTCCCCATGGTGACGTCAGGCCCGGTTCGCGGCGCGTTGCCATGGAAGCCGCGTTTCCATCCCTGCGGGCTTCCGGGGGCCGCCCCCTCCCATTCAACTTTTTCCTCAATGGGGGAGGGGGCGGTGCAGGGCCGTCCCCGCCCCCTGTGATTCCGCGTCCCCTGCCTCCTCTGGGCCTCGGTTTACCTTTCCGTACTGCCCACGGCCACATGGCCTGACCGGCTGCCTCTCCGGTCGCTGCACCCCCTCGGCTGGGCACCTCTCCCCTCTCAGCCCCCCACTCAGGTGTGTGCGTTTCAGGCCCGCGCAGTGGGAAGGGGCCAATGGCCGCAGCACCCAACCACCGGGGTGGGGTCCTTCTAGGACTCCCGGGTAGGGCTGTGACGCTCGGACCCCAGGGCTGGGCGCCAGGCAGCGCCCTGAGGAGTGAGTTCCCCGGCAGTAGACCAAGTGCCCCCTGTCCTGGAGCGTGCAAACACAGCCCCCGTGATTCAGCGGGTGCCACCATCTACTCCCTCCTTCCGCATCTCCCACCCAGCCCTGTAGCGGCCACCCGGCTGCGTGGGCAGGGGGTTCGACCTGAGCTGTCCCACCCACACTTCCACCCTGCGGTCCTCCGGGCCCGCGGGGACGTTTGCGCCTTTGACCTGAAGGTCTGAAGGGATCAGCCTGACCTGGGCATCCTACCTTCCTGGCGTGGGCGTGCGATGATTTGGGGGTGACTGGGTGGCAGGAGGGACAGAAAGGCCTTAGCAAGCTGCTCCCAGGACACTCCTGGGACTGCACCTGTTTCCCTTCCCCATGGGCGGGACTCCTAGAACTGAGGCTTTGGAGGGCAGGGTCTTGGGCTATAAGAAATCAGCCCGGGGATGGTGGTCGCTAATGTAACAATCACCCCAGTGCTCAGGAGCAAACGGTATTTCTCTTTGGGCCTCGGTTTTCTCATCTACCAAATGGGAGGGTAATTAGTTCTCTTAGGTGGCTGCGTTAAGTGAGGAAATACATGTGAAATGACCTCCAGTGTTATGATTGTGTGTCTTTGCCCAGCCCCAAAGTGGATGAAGGTGGGACTCACCACCTGGCCCGGCCCTCAGGGAGCTCCAGGTGGGCAGGGGTGGGAGATGCAGACCGGGGAAGTTCCTAGGCAAAGCAGGGGCGCTGCCTAGGGGTGTTCCTGCGTAGGGCACGGCCCGGAGGCTTAATCCCGATGGTCAGGGATGGGGAGCGCTGGAATGCAAGGCCGGGCAGGCCGAAGGGAGTCCACGCAGGGCTGGGGTGGAGCCAAACCGGGAGGCCTCGAGCGCCAGCCCTAGGCCCTGGCTTGACTCTGCGAGGAAGAGGGGGTGCTCTGGAGGCCTGGCGCCATACCCAGGGGTGGGGCTCGGGTCAGGGGTCCTCAGGCTGGGCCCCCCACGCGTGGGCGGGCGGATGGAGCTGCTTCCCCCTTTCTGGGGCTGGGGAAACCGTGGCGCAGAGCCTGCGGCCAGGTCTCCCTGGAGACCGAGTCCCTGGGCTCGCCTGCAGCCCACTTTAGAGCCTAGAACCGAGAGGCCCCACCCAGGGCACACAGGCGGGCAGCCCCGTACCCACACCCTGCAGGACTTCCGGCCTTGGGTACCGGGAAGTGGCCGGCCCCTCCCTCCCCCGCCAGGCGGCTTCCTGCCCACCCTCACCCCAAGGCGGGGAGGGGGCGTGGGAACTGTTCCGGGACGCGCCCCTCCCCCCACTGGGCGCCCTGGGAGCACGTTCCGCCTGCCACTCCCTGGGTGGCGGGCTACCCCAGCATCCAACCCGACCCTCCTGAGACAGATCACCCCCTACCGTACTCAGCCCACTCTGTGACAACCAAGACCACCCCCCCCCCACCGAGATGAGCAGGCCGGAGGTTCACTCGTGTTTCATTTTCTGTTTATTCCTTGAAATCACGGTGTTTGTGTAGGCTTTTTTCTTTTCCAATTTCATGTTTTCATACAGGAAACTCCCGCAAGGTGCCGGGACACCCCACAGCCCGACCCCCCGAGGGTGGGTAATGCTTTCTTGGGGGTGGGGCCCTGGCGAGGGCAGAGAGGGGTGAGCGGTTCCTGCCTGGGGCCTCCACCCTCAGACCAGCGGAGGCACAGACGTTATTTAAAAATCGTTAAAAAAAAAAACCCCATCAGAACACACATTAAATAGATATCCAAGACAGCGCTTCAAAAACAAACCCGCCCCTTTTTTTTCTTTTTCTTTTTTTTTTGGAAAAACAAAACAAAGATCCTTGACCCCTACCCTCTGACCCCTCCCTGCCCACCCCCCCCCCCACAAAAAATTTACAGAGCTACAGTTAACACAAGATGTTCACATCTGAAACCATTAACTTTAAACACATAACCGGGGGCAGGGTGAGGACCTGGGGTTCATCTAGGAGGGAGGGGCAGGCAGAGGGCGAGGGGTGTTGCACAGCACAGAGGGGCGGGGCCAGGACGAGACTGACAGGTGGGGGGGCAGGGCCCAAACATCTCCATTATCAGTAAAAAATAAAAGTGAATGAAAAAAACCCTCCACCCCCATTGAAATGGCCCCAGTAAGGGGGGGGGGGGAGGTCTGTCCCTCTGCCCTGGGGGATGCCCCTGGGGCATGGGCATGAGTGGGGAGGGTCCAAATTAGACCAGCAGCGAACCCCCCCCAAGGGGGTTAATGCTACACAGCGTTGCCCCTCCTGGGGTTTCACAGCTCAGCACCCCCTCCCCTCCCCTCCCAGCTGCCGGAGGGCCCCCAGACACAGTCCACAGGCCCAGATCCCTCAGGTTGGGTGGGGAAGGAGGGCTGGGGGCGTCAAGCCCGCCCCCCCAGCCATTGCTCTCCGTATTTTTCAAGAGATTCCCAACCACTATTGGCTCAGTCAGAAAATTAATAGTCTATAAATACTCCAAGCTCAGAAAAACGGGGTGGGGCGGTGGGGTAGCGCTGAAGGAAGTCGCACAGTGCGTGGACGGGGTGCAGGCTGGCGGCGGGCACCTCTCCTCCCTCCCTCTCCTTTCCTGACAGGAAAGGGTCCCCCCCACACACACACCCCAGCCCACACCGCAAGAGGCAGGCTCTGGCCAGCCTCTCCCCTGAAACGGCTTTTTTTTTTCTTTCCCAGGAAAAAGGAAAATGGAAAAGGAGAGACCAGGAAGAGAAAAGAGTACGGATGTGGAAGAGAAACAGTCCCTGGCGGTCAAGGTTGCACCTGGCGGTTAAGGTCGCGAGTTGTTTTAGGGCCAGGGTTTGTGGTGGGGGCCTCTCCTCTCCGCGGCCCCCTCCCCTGTCTGTAAAGTGCATAATGAGGCATCTACATTTTTGACTTCAACCTGAAAAGGGTGGGGAGGGCGGCAGAACGGAAGGGGGGGGCGGCTTCCTTGTCTCCGCTCTCAACCATCTGGAAAGACTGCTACATATTTGGAGCTTGGGAAGGTGGGCGGGAGGGACCCGGCCAGGTCGGGGATGAGGATGGGAGATGGAGGGAGGGGCGGGGAGTGTGAGCCAAACCGAGGAGGCAGGAACCCAAGTCCATGGAGAGTTCGAAAAACCACGGTAGGAAGTGAAATTTCAAAAAAAAAAAAAAAAAAAAAAAAAAAGGCCGCGTAACCGGGAGGGGGAAGCGCCCCTCTGCACCGGCCGGCCGCTGGCCCTCCCGCGTGGGGCCACGCTCACAGGCTACCCTGGGCTGGGGCGAGGGACAGGGTTCCTAGGCCACCACGAACTCTGACTTGATGTCGGGGTTCACTTCTGGCTTCCAGACGGCGTCCTCGAAGTCGAGGCCCAAGCCGGCCGCCTCACTGGGGCCACCGCCTCCCCCGCCGCCAGTGCTGTCGCTGCGGCCAGCCTTGCGGCTGGGCGGCCAGTGGTAGGGGCCGCGGGCGTCGCGCCGGGCCTTTCTGCGGAGCCGTTTCTGCTGGAGCAGCAGCTGCAGGCGCTCCACCTTACAGCGGGTGGCTCGGTTTTCCGTCTGCCGCAGGCGGTCCCCTGCAGAGGTGGCAGTGACCATGACCCTGAGGGCCCCTTGGAGGCCAGACCCCCAACCCAACGCGAGGACCCCCAGCAGATGGGCATCAGGCCTGGTCCAGCCCTCGTGGACGCTCCCTCCAGCTAGTGAGTGGGTCAAGAGGGTCTGCTGAACCTTTAGGTCGTTAATTCCACGTCTGCTGACCAACCAGGCTGTGAGCTCCATGAGGGCAGGGGCTGGCCTGAGCCAGGCACTGGGGACACGGCTAGCATAAAAATGAGCTGGAGCTTGAACCCTTTAGGCTATTTCTGTGACCCACGGTAGGACTCAGGCTGTGCCTTGGTTTCCCCTTTGAGACCAGGCCTGGGGGCCCACATCACGGTTCTACAGGATTCCGGAGGCGTCCGGAATAAACAGATCGTTGCGGTGGCGGGGCGGCACAGGCCGCCCTTGAGCAGGAGGGGAAGCTAACCCCCTCCTCGCCCTGACTGGCCCATTCACAGAGGCCCCACGCACCATCTGGAGAAGGTGCCCGAGGGGGGCGAGGAGGAAGTGAGGACGGACCCCCCCCCCGGGAGGGCACAAAGATGCTGTGTGCCCCCAGCACACACACTCCCTTCTCTACACACGCCTGTGGAACAGGGCGAGTGGCAGCTGGCAGCCCCCTCCCCGCCACCAGCGGCTCAGCTGCTCTGACAGGCGCACAGAGGAGCCTTGAGAGACCCAGGACGGGGTGGGGTGGGGGCGGACACTCACCCGGGGGCTTGCACAGGCGGGCCTGGCTCAGGGAGGCCGGGGCTGCGGCCGCCAGCTTCTCGCAGGAGGTAGTTTTGGGGGCGAGGTCCGGGGCACACTGGGCATGGCACCGCAGCTGGGTCAGCGATGGGGGCATGCCCTGGTAGTGCCGCGTGGCACTCAGGAGGTCGTTGAGGATCTGCAGGATGGTGCCAATGTCCCGCCTCGGCCGCCCGCTGCTGTCCTGGCAGTTGGGGTGCAGCGTACCTGCGGGAAGGGGTGTGGATGAGGACCCCAGTGGTGGACGTGAGGCCTCGGCAGTGCCCGTGTCCCATGTGTACAGGCGGAACCCCTGAGTGACACGGGCACTCGCGCCCACCCATGAGGACACATGGCCTGCTGTATGGCCAGGCACATGCGTGGAGATCCCAGGGAGCGTGTCCCATCCCTGGCGTGGGTTCATGTGACTGCTCACGGGACACGCCACGACACCTACCAGAGAAGGTCCCCGAGAAGACCCCCGGGGCGTGGTTCACAAAGCTCTCGATGACTGCGCCAGGTTTGCGGGAGCGGGACGTGGGGCTGCCCCCGGCGGGGGACGTGGGGCTGGCACCGGTGCTGGCAGCGGGGGAACAGTCCATCTGCTGATGGGGGAAGGCGGCACATGAGCTTTGGGGTTCAGGGTCAGGGGATCACCCACCAGACCAGCACCAGCCCAGGATCTGGGGACGGCCCTTGATACAAAAAACGTATCCGGCGGCTCTGACGTTCTCCCGCCACGTCCTTCCCCACTCACCTCGGGACAGGTGGTAGAGGCCGAGTGGGAGCGGAAGGAGCCGGCTGTGACAGGGGAGGATGCGGGCGCAGGGCTGGTGGGCACTGGGGGAACGCGGGCGGCACTGGACACTGGCCGACAGGGAGAGGACACAGGGGTGGCGGTCACGCTGGGGTCTCCACGCGCGGCGGCGGCGGCGGCAGCCAGCACGTGGCGGTGCTGCAGTGGGGCGTGCTGGGCTGCGAGCTGCAGCTGGACGAACATCATATGGTCACCCACGCGCAGCGCCAGGGTCAGCGGCGAGCGGCCCGACAAGAAGTCACTGACCTGCAGAGAGCGGCCCGTCAGCCCAGGGCTCCAGCCTGCGGTGCCCCCAGCCCGGCCCGGCCCGGCCCCCCGCGCTGCGTGACCTGGGGCCTCTCGCCGCCCCTCTCTGGGCTCTGGGGTCCCTGTCGGTGCCACGGATGCTTAAATAAAATGAATCGGTATTTCCGGAAGCTGCCTCCGCCAGCCCGGCCCGGGCTGGGCGCCGCTGGGGGCTGTGGGGGGACAGAGGCGGGTGAGACGGGGGCCTGGCCCGCCCTGGCCAGCTTGGTTCTTTCAAGGGGAAACCGAGGCCAGAGGGGGCGGGGCCCAGCCAGCAATCACTGCTCTCAAAGAACCCTCACCTCACACCTCTTCCCCACCCTCTCTCTCCAGTGAACACTGCAGGGGCCTAGCTCAGACCCCCTCCCAGCTAAGCCAGTGGAGCAGCGAGTGGGCGGAATTCCTGGACAAATTCTTGTCCTAACCTTTGCTTTCTCAAGATAAATATTTATCTGTCCTGGGCGGGGCCGAGGCTGAGAGGGAGGTGTTGCCTCTGCGGGCACTGGAGGGGGGGCCCTGACCGGTTCCCTGGGGCCGGAGTCTCCCAGGGCTTCAACAAAGCCTATTCAAACGTGAACCTCCAGTCTGGCAGTCCCTTCGCGGCAGGCGAGGGGTGCATACAACCCCCATCTGCACTGGACCCCTCCTCTGGGGCCCGGCCAGTGCCGCGCTCTCCCCAGGCCGGGATGGGGCGGAGGTTTCTGAGAAGTGACACAGGCCTCGATGACTCAGAACCACCCCCTCCCTGCTGGCAGCGGCTGGCGTAACCTTCCCTGCTTGGGGGCCGTGGGGAGAAGGCAAAGGAGGCAGGCCGAGCGCAGCCCCCACCCCGCAGTCCCTGTGTACACGCCCTCCCCAGCCCCAGAGATGCCCTTTGCAGGAAGGGCCTGGGGTGGCTTCCCAAGAGCAGCTGGGTGTCCCCCCCCTCCACCCTGCAACTTCCTCCCAGGGGAGGGTGAACGGGCAGGCATGACTCGGTGCCAGGCGGAGAAGCAGCTCTGGGAGCCCAGTCACTCCGCCCAGCACCTCCCATCTCCCTCCTGACGTAGACACCCTGCGGCGGATGTGAACCAAACACGCCCAGGGGCCCCCTGCCAACCACAGCCCCCCCAGGAGCAGGGAGCTCAGTTCACATCTGCCCCAGGAAAGCACACGCCAGCCCCACCCAGCTCCAGGGACCCTGGCTCTCCCCCCACCCCACTGCTCCTCCCGGACGGCAGACCACCCAGCTCCTGGGTCCCCTCCTCCTCCTCCGCACCAGCCGGCTGATGAGGGCAGGATGCTACACGCCGGGAGGGGGCAAGGGCCTTAGGGCAGGAGGAAGGGAAGCCGCTGAGCAGGTTCCTGAGGCCGGGGGCCAGCCCAGCCCAGCCAGGGAGGCCGGGGACCTGCCACCCCCACCCTGGCAGCGGGCGGATAGCTGAGGCCTGTGTCACCCTCCTGGGAGGAGGGCCCCGCTGCCAGAAAAATGAGGAAAGGAGGGGGAAAGAAAAAAAGCAAAAAGCTGCAACAAAACCGGGAACCCAGTGTGGGCCAGCCCCAGCCTTCCTCCTCATCACCCTCCCGGGCGCTTACTAAATATTTTCCTAACATCCTGTCTGGTCTGTGTTGGCCCCAGGAGCTGGGCGCCCCCGCCCCTCCCCCCTTTGGGGCAGAGAACAAAGGGCAGAGAGAGGAGGAGGAGGGGTGACTCCCCACCCCTCGCAATGGGGTCACGGAAGGAGGAAAGAGTATCACCCAGTCCCATCCCTCCCCCACCATCAGAAATGTTAAAAAGATCTCTCTGGGGAAACCGCAGTGGGGCAGGGGGAGAGCGCCTCGGCAAAGCTGGTGGGGCTGGGGACACAGGCCCGGTGGTGTGGGAGCATGGGCCAAGGTCACCCCGCAGGCATGCTTGTGAAAGCTGGGCCCCCTCCCCCATGGCGGCCACCGTGGGAGAGAAGGCTCTCAAGGTCAGGTGGTGAGTGCTGGGGGGGCGGGGAGGAGGAATAGGAAGCTGGGTGACCAGGCCAAGCTGGCATGAAGGCGGAGCGGCGCGTCCCCTCCTCTCCTTACAGGCCTGCTGGGAGCACAAACAAACCCCAGGCTCTCCAGAGTGGCCGGGCACTGGGCCTGCTGCCCCCAAGGGCCAGGAGGGGGCCGGCGCGGGTCTTACCTGGGTCTCAGTCAAGCTCTCGAGGGCCTGCATCACAGACTGTTCTGGCCTGGAAGCCTGAGACTACAGAGAGAGGAAGAAGAGAGCCTGAGGGCGCACCCGAGTACCGGGGCTGGGAGGGCCCCGCTTGATGGGTGGGGTGGGTGGCCCTGAGGGGAAGGGGTCCAGTGTGTGATGGGCACTGTACTCGCAGGGGAGGGGACTGCCTGTCAGTGTGGGGCCTCGGGGCGCACTGCCCCAGCCATTTACCATGAGGCCCGCCTCCACGGTGGGCACGAGTGTCAGCTTGCTGCCATCCCCCACGCCGAACTCCTGCAGCTTCCCCGAACTGAGCCGGCTGAGTGGGGAGGAAGGAAAAGGGTGAGGCTACACCGAGACAAGGCAGGGGCTCGGAAGCGGAGTCCGCGGGGGAGGGCTGGGCTCGTGGTGTAGAGACAGGAGTCCATCACCCCCACCCCTTCCTGGCCTCCAGATCCAGAGACCTGAGTGTGTGCGTGGTTGAGGTCAGACCCTGGGAGCCCCTGCTGACGGTGCAGACCCCTTCTTCCAAGGAACCCCAACTCTGGACTGAGGGCAGTCTCTCTGCGCCTCAACGAGGCACGTTTTCACCATCCAGGCCCAGCCAGCCCCTTGGCACCCTCCCCCCACCCTGGGGCCGCCCCCCTGTAATTCAACCACCGGGGCCTGGACTGTCCCTGCGGGCCAAGCGCTTAGCCTTTCCGGGCTTTGCCGGGCGGGCCTCCCCTCCTCCCTCCCTCCTTCGCTGGCGCAGGCCGCCGCCGCGGCCGCCGCTCAGACAAAGGAGACCCTCCCCCTCCCGCCCCTCCCCCACCGGGGCCCCTCCGCTGGGGATGGACACTGCGTGTCCCCGGAGGCCCGCGGAGGGAGGGCTCCCCGGCCTGGAGGCGATTTAAATGGCGGGGGGGGGGAGGGGGAGACTGCGGGAAGCGCTTGGTGGCGAGAACAAAGGGGGGCAGAGAGACGCAAGTGGGGGGAGAGGCAGCCAGACGCAGAGGGGGCCGCCGAGCAGATACGGAAGCCGGCAGGTCGCAGGCAGAGGAGGCAGCCGCCGCGCCCCCCACCCCCGTAGCTGGGACCCCCGCGCCGCCCGGGACTCCTGCCTTCCGGTGGGGGACGCCGCCTAAGCCCGACCCGAGGCGCCCTCGCAGCCGCCTTTGTGCAGCGACCCCGGGCGGGGGAGGGGGCCAACACTGGCAGGGCCGAGCAGAGGGCGCCCGAGAGCGCGCGGCGCGCCCCCGCCCCCCGTCTGGCCGCCCCCTTCCTTCCCCGAGCGGCGCGCTCTTTGTTCCCGCCCCGGGGCCGGGGCCAGAGGGGGCGGCGGGGCCGGGGGGCGCGGGGGTTGGGGGCGCGCGGTACCTACGTGTCTTTGTGGAGCAGCGCCAGGCGCTCCTTGGGCACTTTGAGGCGTTGGGACAGCCGCTTGCGCAGCCCCTCCACCGTCTCGTCGGGGGGCACCGACAGCTCGTAGCGGGTGCCCGTCGTGCTGTGGATGGCCAGGCTCATGGGCGCCGTCTCGGCCGCCGGGCCCAGCTCGCAGGCACCGCCGGGGGCACCGCGCCGGCAGCTCCGGGCGCCGCCGGGCTGCGGCTCCATCCCCGGCCCGCGCTGGGGGGCTGGAGTCCGCGGGGCGCCGCCAATTCTTGCCGCGCCTCCGGGCAGGGCGGGGGCGCTCCCCAAACAGGGGTCCTCGGGGCCCCTGAGGGTGGGGGGCAGCGCGCTTCCCCTTCGAGAAGGTCCCAGGAGCGGAAGGTGAATCAGGAATCAAAAATCCGAGTGGCGCTCCGGGGTCGCGTCGGCTCGTCGGGGCACCTTCTTGGGTGGGGACTACACTCTCAGCTCCTTTCAAGGGCGGCGGGCGCGGGAAAGGGTCCCGGAGGAGGGGGCGCCGCTCAGCCGGCCGCGCTCAGGGCCGTCTGCCGCTCGGGCCGAGCTTCCCCGGGCGTCCCCTCCCTTAGCAACAGCCGCCGCCGCCGCCGCCGCCGCCGCCGCCGGAGGATCTGGGGGTGAAAGTAACAAGAAAAAAAAGTTATAATGTATCAACGTTCCGAGGGGCGGGGCCGCCGCCCCCTCCCATTCACTACTTACTCCGCCGGCCTGCGCCGACCAATCAGCGCGCGCCGAACGCCCAGTCGGCCACACGGGCCGGCCAATGGGAGCCCCCGCCTCACCGCCCCACGTGGCCGCGAGGACCCGCCCCTCGCTCCGCCCCTGTCCCGGCGGCCAAGCGGAGCGCGGCGGGGGCGGGGCCGGCGCCGCTCTGGCCCGCCTCCGCGCCCCCGCCCCGCCGCGGCCATTCATAAGGCCCGGGCCCGCAACAAAGGGCGGGCGGCCCGGCCCGGGGGGCGCGGGACCCAGGTTTGGGGCGGCGCGCCGTGGGGGAGGGCAGTGGCTCCGCGCCGAAGGAGCAGGAAGCCGGGGCCTTCCCCCAGCGCCGATCCGGGAAGCCGCCGCGAGCGGAAGCTGGACGCGGTCCCCGCGCCTCGTGGCCGAGCCCAGGCTGGGGTGCTCGCGGGAGGGTCGGTCCGGGGCTCCCCCCACCCGTGAGGCGTGAAGCCCCGGCAAGGGGTGGAGCTGCGGGCGGGGCCTGCACCCCCGTGGCCGGTGCCGTGGTGACGTGGCCGGTGCCGGAGAGGCCCTCCCGCGCCGGTGCCACCTCGCGTCCCACCCCCGTCCCGCGGGCCGGGCCCGCTTCCCGACTCGCGCCCGCCCGAGCCGTGACGTGACGCGGCGTCCCCGGCTGCGCCCGCGCGCGCCGCTCGGGGCTGCGGTGAGTCAGCAGCGCCGGCGCGCCCTCTGCCGGCCCCACCCGGGAGCGCTGCCCGGAGACCCGGGGAGGGGTCGCCGAGGCCACCAGGGACAGGGGGCAGTCCGACGGGACTGCGGGCGTTGTGGGAGCCTCGCTAGGGGCATGAAGCCTCCAACTCAGGAGACTGGGGCTTCACAGTCGGGGAAACTGAGGCCGGAAAGGCAACTAGCTCAAGGTCACTCTCGGGGAGGGGGAGTGCCCGGGGGGCGGGGCGGGGGCAGAGGTCCCTCCCGGGGTGTGCTGGCTGCGCCGAGTGCCTCCCACTCCACGTCCCGTGGGGCTTCCCAGGGCTGGAGACACCTTTGAACACTGCCTGCTCAAAGAACAAAGAAAAGTGGGGCACCCTCAAGAGCCTAGAGTGGGAACCCCCTTCCTCGGCCCGCGAGGTCCCGCCCCGCACTCACCGGGAGAGGCAAGTCCGAAGTCCCAACTGTCCTGAGTGTACCCACGTCCGGGCCGAGTGCGCGGTGGCGGAGCCGGTCTGGGGCCGAGCGGGCGGCCCCCGAGCCTTTATCCGCGCCGCCTTCCCTCGGGGTGGAGTTTGGGCGGCCAGGGGGCGGGGGGCCGGGCAGGCGGTGACGCAGGCCGGCCCCCGCCCCTGCCTGCCGGCCAGGGCCCTGGGGCGCCGTCGGGCCTGGGCCACCCGCCCCCTAAATCTCGCATTTTAAACGGGGAGGGGGTGGCGCTCCTTGAATGCTACGAACCCGGGGTCACGGCCGGCCGCGTTAACGACTCGGGCGCACCCGCACTCCGGCCAGTGCTACGGGGTTTCGGGGTGCACAGCTGGATTCCCTGCCCCGCCCCCTTTCTGGGCGAGTGCTTCCGCCTGGGGGCGCCCGCGTGGGGGAGCGGGAAGGGGGGCCTGAGCCAGCGGCCTCGGTCCAGGAAAACAGACTGGGGTCACCTGCCTGCAGTGGGGGCGCCCCAGCCAGCTGCCCCGGTGGCCCGGCCTCCTGCATCCCTTAACGGTGACCTCAGAGGGCATTTATGGAGCGATTCACCAGCGCCAGGCCTGCCTTGTGCATCCAGTCACCACCCACTGGGCTTTGTGACCCCGTAGGGCACTGACCTTTGTGAGCCTGTTTCTGCAGGGTGGCAGTAGAATGTGAAGTGAGAGAACACAGCAGACCTCACCCTGGAGCCTGGGGATGTGGGGCCCTCACCTAGGCCTGGCAATATTGCCATCATCCCATCAGGCATGCTCACCTGCTGGTGTCCTGCCTTTGTGGTGGGCGTAATCACCCTACCCATTTTACAGGTGATGAAACTAAGGCCACGCAGCCATTAACAGGCAGAAGCCTGGCATGTCCTCAGGTGTGTTCCTGCAGGTCACCCTGTGTAAGGAGGCTTTCTAAGGATGACCGTGGCTGAGGGTAGGGCCCTCTCGGTCGTCCCTCCCTCTCTGTCCAGAGGAGGGGGACCGCAGGCCACTTGTCCACTTATCTGGTGTCTCCCTTTATCTGACCTGACCACCTCTGCCCCCAGCCTTGCCCTGGGGGCCCCTCCCAGGGCTGTGCTCCTTTCCAGGTCTGCTTCCTGCTACCACCCAAGGCTCCTGCAGCCTCTGGCCCCCTACCCTCTCACAGGCACACCCAGACACTCCCAGTCCCACAGGGTCAGGGCTGGGCTTGAGGGAGGGGATCAGGAGGCTGCGGTTGGGGCACGGATAGGAGTTTGCCAGACAGACAGAATAGTGCTCGGGTGAGAAGCGAGTCAGCGCAAAGCACCGGAGGCTCTCACGAGTGCCCCGAGACCCGGTGATGGGGCCGGGCTGAGGGTCTGCAGGCCTGGCTGGCTCTGCCTGCAGAGAGAGTAGGAAGGCAGCACAGGGGACCGTGTGTTCTGAAGCCGGAGCATCTGAACACTGGAGGGCTCACGGAGGGACAGGCCGGGTGGGACCCTCAGGTGGGCAGGTGGCGCTGGGTGGGGTGCGGCTGAGACCTCCAGCGGGTCTGTGATCTCACGGGGCCTGGTTTGTCTGCCAGCAGGGAAGTGGGCTGTCTCCTGGCATGGGGCCGCTGAGGGTCACACACACAGGGGAGGGGACCAGTGGCCCCTGCCTGGCTTTGCAAGTCCAAGTTAATAAACATGCCAGATCAGCCTGAGGCGTGTTCTCTCCCACTCATAGCATCTCTGTGCTATGGGGGGCAGTCCCAGGCCGTGAGTGCACTCAGGCACGAGGGGAACCCTTCCTGGGAGGGAGATGAACCCTTGGGCACCGCCTGCCCCCACAAGGCCCAAGGCCTGCACTCTCAGAAGGGATCGTGACCCCTGGTTCCTGGCCCTGTGACCCATCCCACCCTGGGTGCCTCCCACCCCAGGAAGCAGCCTGGCTAGCACAGGCTGTTCCTGCAGCCATTCGGGCGCAGGTGTCCCCAGGCCGGGCTCTGAGGTGTGCATGTCCCCCAGGGGGCCTGCACCGTGCTGGGGATCCTAGCTGTGTGGCTGTGTCCCATAGTCCCGGGCTGTGGCCTCAGGGGGTGACGGTGCAGGCAAGTTCCCTGGTGTGGGGACCACTGGTCCAGGGTCTCCTCCCACGATCCCCCACCAGCCCCCAGTTCTATCCTTGCTCTTATTTATAGACCAGATGAGAAGCCAGTCCAGGAACTCGAAGACCTGGGCTCTAAGCCGGGAGACAAAGGGGAGGAGTGGGGCTGCACCTGCGACCCCACAGCTGTCCCAGCTATAGCTGAGATGGGGTTTCCTGAGGAAGTGGGGGCCGGCTGCTTGGACCTCACCTGCACAGAAGGAGGGAGCCCCAGACGGACACTGCCCAGAGCTGCAAGCTTGCCTGGAGGCTCCCCAGACATCGAGCCTCAGAGGCAGCTAGGGGACAGTCATTCGCACAGGACCGTGACACAAGACCACACAGCCCACCGGTGCCAATGACATGCCCGGGAATGGCCTGTCACCTTCTGGCTGCCGGTGACACAGAGGCCCAAGCTTTCACACACACTCACCCCCCTGAAATGCCCCATCAACTCTGCTCTGACCCAGGGCCGGGGAGGGGGGCAAGGAGGTGGCCAGTGCCTGGGCCACCCCCATGGTTGCAAAAGTGAGTTACTGGCTGAAAGAAATGGGACAGCGCTAAACCTTCAAGGTGCCAGGACCGCCCCCACCCGGCCACCCCACCCATCTGGGGCCAGTCCAGGGGCCCGGGTGCCACGGAGGTGCCAACACCACCAGAGATCGGGCACCTGGCCAGCTGGGGCCACCCACAGGCCAGGCAGGAACAGGGCAGGGCCTCCGTGGGAGCAGGCAGGACCCACCCCCTCCCAGTGCAGCTGGGGTGGGGCCGGGGAGCCCACAGGACAGACGTCACAGTCTGGAACCTGGCAGAGCCTCACGTCTGCCCAGCAGCCCAGGCCCAGCCCAGAAGTGGCAGCCACGCTGCTGCCTGCTGTCCCCAGCCCTGGCTGGTGACCTTCGCCTGTGCCCACCCTCCCGGCGTGACAACCAACAGCCTTCCCACAACCCAGCCTGGTTTTGACAGCTGAGCCCACACCGCCAACACCCCAGGCGGTTCAGACTACAGCCTGCTGAGCTGGGAAGGCTGAGGCTGGCTGCCCCACCTCGTTGCGCAGACACAGGAAACTGGGGGAGAGGCCGCGCTGGGTCCCGAGCCCACCACCAAGCAGGGTAAAGTCAAAGTACGCAAACTGGATTCCAGGTGTTTAATGAGGGTTTAGGCAGGGAGCAGGCTGTCCGTTGCCGGTGGCTGGGAGCAGAGGTCTCTGCAGCAGATGCGGCAGAGGAGTGGTGGCCAGCACATCAGGTTGGGGAGATCTTAGGAGGTGGGAGAAGAGCCCTCCGTGGTGAGAGTAATCCCCATGGGTAGGGCGAGTGCCTGACCTTGACGCCAGCCCCTAGGCCTGCCAGAGCTGGCTTGTTTCCCTGGTGTATTCACCACAGAGAGGCAGAGCCCTGAAAGGCGCTCTGAGCAGACGCCGGCACTGCACTGCCCCCTGGTGGCTTCCTAGAGAGGATGGCTCCCCGAGGCTCACTCCCCCAGTCTCCCAGGCAGCCTGCACCCACACGAGCTGGGTCCTCCTGCCAGGCCATCCCCTGCCCAGCTCTGGCCCAGTCTCCCTGCCGGAACCAGCGTGGGGCACGCACCACCTACTCCAGGGCCTTCACCAAGGCCTCGTTGGCCTCGATGCGGATTTGGATCTCGGCCCTCATGGCCTCGTCCGTGGCCCCCAACAGCTCCGACTGTGCCTTCTCCAGGTTCGCCTTGGCCACCTGCAGGGGGTGGGTGGCGGGTGAGGGCGAAGCAAGGAGCCCTTCCGATACCTGTTCCCTCCCTGCAGTTGGGGATTTCTTGGCCGCTTGGAGCACCAGCTTCCCTTGGGACACTCACCCCCAGATCCAGCATGTCCAGTGTGACGGCTTCCTCAGCCAGTAACTGCACTGAAGAGTCAGCATTCACTGCGACCGAGCCACTGCTCACTGAGGGAGGAGTGGGAGTGAGAGGTCCATGTACGGGCGTGGGGACACAGTCAGGCCCAGAGCCCCTGCAGGGCCAGGAGGGTGACCACACAGCGTGGCTCCAGGATCCAAAGGCCCCGGCACACAAGTGGACGGGGGCCACCAAGTGCACCCACCGCAGACTGGACATGGGGACAGAGCCCCCTCCTTTTGCCCAGCAGCCCAGGAGTTGAGCTAGGCTTAGGAGTGAGCCGGAGCTGGGTTCCAGTCTGGGTTGTACCGCTGGGGCCACGCTGTGGAAAACCTCCTGCAAATTGAGGATCCTTTCTCTTCGTATGGGCCCCCGACAGGTCCACTGCTGACCACTTACATCCCTAACCACACCCAGCCCAGTGCCGGGGAGTTCTACATCCTTGGTACTCTTTGTGACGCTGCCAACTGAAATGAGAACTAGCCCGTTGAGACAAGCATCTCCCACCCAGCCCCTTCCCTCTATCCGCCCAATCGACTCACCAAAGTATTTGGAGATGGTGCCGTCCTCAGCGTAGACCACAACCAGCCCTGGTCGCAGGACCTGCAGTGTGGGTACGTGGGCTGCCAAGATGCCAAACGCTCCGGTCTGCGTGGGCACGTCCACCTGTCGAACGTTGGCGCCGTTGAAGAACACCTAGACAAAACACATAAAGAAAGGATCACTTCAGGGTAGTCCCTCGGGGAACAGCAGTCAGTCTCCCCCGCAGTTAAACAGCCAAGGCAGGACTGAAAGCTGACGGGAGACACAGAGGCACCCGATGCTTCGGTGGGGTGCTCGTGCAGGACTGCAGCGCCTTCGTCAATACTTGACAATGGAATCCAGGCACCCTAGCCCTCGGGTAAGGAGACGCGCTCAAGGCAGAACCAGCGAGCCGCGTGGGGAGGAGCGTACAAGAGAGGTGCCGGGACTCGGGTTCTGAACCACGTGAGAAAGGGCGCACATCGAAATGGGGGGCTGAGGGGCGACCTGAAAGTTGGGCGGTCTCATCCCGGACCACACGGGGGAGGGGCGCGGGTCCGGAATGGGGGTCGCCGACCTGAGGGCTGGGGGCTCGGATCCTGGGCCACACCGGGGAGGGGCGCGGGTGCGGGGTCCAGAATGGGGTCTCGAGCCCGGCGGACGTCCAAACCTGCGTGGGTGAGGCGAAGGTAAAAGACATCTGTCCCGGGCCCGCGGCGGGGGCCGGGGCGGCGGCGGCCTCGGCGTAGGCGCGGGCCTGGCGCACGAGGCGGCCCAGGCCCGGACGGCGGAGGAGCGCGGCGGGCAGCATGACGGCGGGCGGACGGCGGACAGCGGAGCAGGGGCGGGCGGACTCCGGCTGGACGCCAGCGGCCTGGAGGGCGACGAGGACGACGCTCGAGGACTTCTGGGAGAAGAATCCCGACGAGGGCGCAGGCGCGAACTACGACTCCCGGCGCGCTGTGCGCGATGTTGAAGACGGCGCACCGCCTGGACTCGCGGCATGCTGGGGGTTGTAGTTTCCTTCCGGCAAGAGCTCCCAGCCCGGTGGTCAGGTGCGGGGGTCGGTTACAAGGCTCTGCATGGGGAGGACCAGAAGCCCGCGCGGAGAAAGAGACACTTAATTCAAGAATTTGGGGGCGCTCATTGGCTGTCAGGCGCTGGGGAGACATCAGGGAAATATTAAGATTCCTGCTCTAGTTTGGGGTGGTGGGGGCGTTTAACAGACACTCAACGTAATAAATTGTACAGTATGTTAGGAGGTGACAAATACTTAAAAATGAAAAAGCAGAGTATGGGGGCCGGATGGGGCAGGCTGTGACTGTAGGAGGTGCAGGCCTCCCGGGAACGGCATCCCAGGCGGAGTGTCCAGCTCCTGTAAGCGTCCAGCGGTGTAGGAATCTCTTGGCTGCAACCCCAAGGGCGCCGGCAGAGGGCGCGCCGCGCCCGGAGATGCGCTCCCCACAGCCCCTCCCGGCCACCGCCTCCGCGCGCTGCTGACGCAGGGGCGCGTGCGCGGGCGGCCCCGGGCTCCGCGGACGTCACCGCGGCCCGCGCAGCCTCGCTCGCGGCGCTGACGTCACCGCTCCGCCCCCGCGCGCGGGCAGGTCGGCACCCCGGATTGGGCCCCTGCCCTCACCTTGGGCTCCGGGAAAATGTGGAGTCCGGCTAGACCGGGCTGGGGTTCACATCCGGAAGGGCCTTGGGTGAGGAGCGGACGGGTGCAGGGCGCGGTGGGGTGGGGGGGTGTCACACCTGGGCTCGTGGCTGGGCAGGTGCTGTGGCCGAAAGAGGTTCCCACACCAGGGAGGCCCGGGGCCTGGCGCCCAGGCCCCCGCCCCCTCTCTAGGCCAGCGCTGTGAGGGGTACTCGTGGAATCAGTCCTTATGCGCTGGGCATCCTGGCCCTAGTCGGGTGTGTGCAGAGGGAAGCTCTGCTCCCATTTCTTAGGGGTGCGTCCTGTGCATGGCTTGCTTGTCCCGGAACCCTGGATCCTACTGGAATGGAGGCCTATTCTCATATGCTTCTCAGACCCAACTATTGGACTTGTCTCTAATCCCCACTCCAAGGTAGCCAAGGGGTCGGGGCATCACCTGTTACGCAGGTCCCCAACCGGGGTTTATCCTGGAATTCTCTGGTGTACCCATCGACAAGACCCAGCTCGGCCCCTGCAACTACCTTACTGGCTTGGATGGCCCCAGGCTCCTCCCCTAGCTTCACCACGGCGCCTTCTCCACGAACAGCCAGAGGGACCACGTCATTCCCCTGCTGGGAACACAAGCTGCCTCCCCCTGGTCCTCCAACACATTCACCTTCAGCCCACACACTTGGGGACCTCAGGGACTTTGCCCATGCAGTTCCCACACGCCTGGAGCCAGCCTTCCCGGGTAATTGTCCACTTGACTGCCCCTTGCCCTCCTTGGGCAGTGTCACCCTTTCATCCACTGGACACACACCTTCCCTCCAGGGTGCCGCCCCTGTGCTGTGCTCTGCTCGCGGACCCAGCTGTAAATGAACTGCTTTTGGAGGTCACCGCAGTGGGGGCAGGGGTGAGGAGGGACACAACGCAGAGGAACAAGTAATAGGCAACGACGTGCAGGGCCTCGGAGAGAAGCAAAGTGCAGCAGAGGTTCGGAATGTGGGGTGGGAGTTGCTTTGTTAGCAAAGGGAGTCAAGAGGAGATGAAGACTTTGTCATTGGGAAAGAGGTGAAGGAAGCTCCGGAGGGGACAAGCTGTCCAGGCCTGGCACCTGCACGTGCAAAGGCCCTGGGGTTGGACTGGGCCTTCCTCTTTCACTGGAGGAGAAAGGGGTGCCATTGTGCTGTGCTGAACACAAGGCCAGGCAGGCTGGGATGGGACCCCCGACCAGGCTGGGGCAGATTGGTGGCCTGAGCATCTAGAAGGATGAGGCACAACTGTCTGAGAAAGAGTAGCTTTGGGGTTGACCAGGCATGGGGTTTCTGCAGGGGTAGTCCTGTTGTCACCCCACCCCGGGCAAGCCCTGGTGGCACTCAGAATGCATTGTGTTCCATTCATTATCTTTGCTGCTCATCCTAACAAGACAACCCTGACAGTGCTGCCCACGTAGGGGAAGGAAAGTGGGACATGTGCCCCGGAGCCCCTAGGCTGTGCACCCCGGAGACTCCCAAACCAGGGAAGCGATGGACAGGGAGTCTGGGCACCCCCGGACTCCAGGCTGCGGGGAGTCGTGTGCCCTGGGACCAACACCCCTTTGGTCCCCCGTGCCCGGGGATCCAGGGAAGGTCGGGGAATCGTGCCGCAGGGGCCGGGGGCGGAGATTCAGCTGCCTCGGGAGAGGGCGGCTCCGCGTGGGGAGGGGGCGCCCAGGAGCACAGGCTCCGCCCCCCACCCCCGCCGGAAGGGACGGGGAGGCGGTGGCCGGCGCGGAGCAAGCGAGAAGCGGCGGCGAGCGCGGTGGGGGCGGCCGGCCGGGGACCCGGTAGCACCGGGCTGCACCGAGCGGGTCGGAGCGGGCTGGCCGCCAGCGCGGTCACGTGTATGACCCCTCCTCTCGCGCCTGCCTCCCCCGCGCGCCGAGCTCTCCATTCATAAATTCTCCGCCTGCTCCGCGGCTACCGGGCGCCGGAGCCCGCCGGGAGCGCCGTGCAGCAGCCCGCCCGCCGCCCATGGGCCGCGCGCCCCGGCGCTGAGGTAGGCGCGCGGGCCTGGGGCTGCACCGGGGCGGGCGGGGGACAGGCCGAGGCCGCACGGCCCGCCCTGGCTAGAGACCACCAGCCCTCTCCCGCGAGGCGGCGAGGCCGGAGGCAGGGAGCGGAGGGGCCAGGGCCGGCGTGGGGGCCAACCTGCCGGGCTCTGCACCCCTCTTCGGCGGCCCGGAGAGGGACCCTCGCCCACGCCCTCCCTCAGCCTCAGTTTCCCCCTGAGAGATTCGGCGAGGGCCGTGGCGTTTCTGCTCCTGGGCTTAGCCCGGGGTTGAGATGTGCCTGAGGTTGGCTCTCTGCATCTCATTGCTCGCCATCCCGGTCCCCGGGGCCGGTTGGGGACGCGGGGATGGGCGCGGTGGCGAGCCCGATTGGGAGCCGAGGCCCGGCGGGACTTTAGGGTGGCCCGTGGGCAACCTCCGCCCTGGTCTCCCGTCCCCACCTGCTCCCTAGGAGTCCACCTCCCTTCCCCTTCGGCCTCCTGCCGTCTTTCCTGGTCTCCTGTCATCGTTCCTGTGCGTCTGCCCCCTCCCCCTCTAACCTGAACTCATTTCCCGACCTACATAGAGGCGCCCCCTCCCCCGAGAATGCAGGGGAGCCGCGGCCAGCCTCTGACCCGAAGTGCCGAGGACACCTGGCTTTTCCAGGACCCTCCCCTGCTATGGGCCCCAGTTTGCCCCGCTGTTGAGTAGGGTGAAAGTCCCAAAGGGTTGGGGGCGCTGGAACCTGTGCACAGGCTTTCCCTTTCCTGTGGGGAAGGGCCGCGCGCCTTGCCCACTCAGGGCTGCTGGTCGTCCCGGCCCCGGACTCGGTTTCCTGAGATTCTAGAGTGCGGCCACCGGTCCTTCCCGCCGGGAAGAGCCGCGTGTTGGGGAGGGCGGTCAGGTGCAAGGTCCAGGCAGTCCCTCTCCCGACAGCTGAGACCCTTTCTGCCTCAGTGCCCCCGGCGCCAGGCAGACGTGGAGCCTGGCCGGCTCGGGCGGGGACGGGTGCGGCGGGGGCGCGCGGCCGAACGGGCACCGGCGGGCGGCGGCGGCAGCAGCCATCTTGCCGCCCGGGGCTGGCTCCGGCCGCCCCTGCAGGAGGCCTCCCTCCCCCGCGCCCCCTCCCCTCCCCAGTGCTCCCTGGCAACCCGCCCCCCCCCCCGAGCTCGGCCTGCTCGCTCAGTCGCCATGGGAACCAGATTCTTGAGGGTTGGGAACAGATGCGCCTCCTTTGGCCTTTTCACTCCCACCGGCACTGGGCGGAGGGGGAACCTGTACCTCCAGGAGTCGTAACCTGGAGTCCCGGCGCTCAGCCCTTCCGCCCCCTCCCCGGGCTGGCTAGCCCCAGGGATGGCCCGAGTCCCCGCTATTCTGGAATCAGTCTCCTGGGGCCGAGGCGGCCCTTCCCGCTCCCTGATGGTGCAGGCAGGGCCCCTGGGGTCTGGCGGGAGTGAGTTGACGGCCTCAGTTTGCCTTTTTCTCACAGAGGCGCTTCTCCTTTCCTGGGCAGGGCTCCTGCCCCATGCCACCTTGCCGGGCCGACCCCACCGGCTGGGGAAACTGTTGATACGCACGCGCCTCCCCCTTTTCAAAGATGGGGACATGAATGTCTCATCTGACCCGGGTGGGGGCTGCCTTGGGGCTCCCCCCCACCTCTTCGTGAGTCACCGACCTGTGTGGTCCCCTGCTCGAGCTCCCGGGAAAGCGGGAGGAGGGACAGAGGAGCTGGAGCTGAGCAGGCCCTGCCCCCCCAGGCCCCTCCTCCTAGCCTCAGAATGCAGCCTACGGCCACCATGGCCACGGCCGCCACCACCTCCGCCACGGTCGCCCTGACCACGACGTGGGACAACGCCACGGGCCGCCCCACCGTGAGTGGGGTGGGGGTGGGGAGGATGGGGGCGGGGCCGCCAGAGTCCACGCCCACCGGCCCTGACCCTTAACGCTGGCCCCCGCAGGGAGAGCCCGACCCCGTCCTGGACAACTACGTGCTGCTGGTGGTGGTGATGGCGCTCTTCGTTGGGGGCACCCTCGTGGTGCTCTCGGGCGCGCTGCTGCTCTGCAGGCGCTGCTGGGAAGTCCACAGGCGCATCCACAGGTGCGCGGCCCCCAGCCCCACGCCCCGCCCCGCAGGGGAGCTGGGACAGGTCAGCCTGAGAGCACGCGCCACAGGGGCGCTGGGCCTGCTTCCAAGTGACAGTGCCCACGTGTCTGCGCAGGAGCCTGGGAGAATGGGGTGGGTCCGAGGGAGTGGGCTCCCGTGAGCTCAGGATGCCCCGGTGGCCATGAGCCCTGCGGGGGACCCCGTGGGCAGCGCCCTGGGTCCTCTGGCTCACTTTGCTCTCTTGCTGCCCCTCCCCAGAGCCACGGAGGAAGCAGAGAAGACCACGACCAGCTACCTGGACAACGGCGCCCGCCCTGCCCAAGGTGAGGCGCCCTGCCAGGCCCGTCGCCGCCCGTCTGCCCCCCTCCCCCCACCCCGGCCGCCTGACCATCTGTGTCTGTCTGTCTCCCCCACCAGACTGGGCGCAGCTCGAGTCCGACTCATCTCTGTTTCCTTAAGCCCACGCGTAGGTGCTCACAGGCGCGTGCTGCGTGAGTGAGTGTGTGAGCGGATGAGCGAGTGCCCTCCACCCCCCCACCCCGTCCCCGGTGGTCAGTCGGGCCCTCGGCGCTCCCTTCCCGACCCGGCCCCCCAGCCCAGCCGCCCGCTGGCGCCCGGCGCGGCCCACCCGGGGCCCACCCTCTCTTGGCTCTCCTCGCAGACCCCGAGTTCAGGGGGGAGGAGCCCGAGGGCCAGGACGCCGAGACCGAGCGCTTCCTGTCCACCAGCTCCACCGGCCGCCGGGTGTCCTTCAACGAGGCGGCCCTGTTTGAGCAGAGCCGGAAGGCGCAGGACAAGGGCCGCCGGTAAGGAGGGCCCGGTGCCGGGGCTCACCGGGGAGGTCCCCTTGCCGCCCTGCGCTGGGCTTGCGGGGCGGAGCTGGCCCCCGCCGGTGCCTGGCTGTCCCCCACTCCTGCGGGCAGGGTGACGGTGGGGCAGGGAGGACGCTGGGGCGTGGGCAGAGGAACCCAGCTCGCCCAAGGTGACAGGCAGGCGCGCTGGGCACAGGTACACCCTGACCGAGGGGGACTTCCACCACCTGAAGAACGCCCGCCTCACCCACCTGCACCTGCCGCCCCTCAAGATCGTCACCATCCACGAGTGTGACTCAGGCGAGGCCAGTGCAACCGCCACACCCCACCCCACGGCCGCCCCCAAGGCCAGCCTCGCCATATTCCAGGTGAGTTGGGGGTGGCAGCTGGCCCGGAGCTCGGGGGCGGCCCACCCTCCCCCAGCAGGCAACACTTTTCCCACCCTCTGGCTGCGCCCTTCACCTCCGGGTGGGGAGTGGGGCCTGGCCGGGTCCAGCGGGTGGCGGGTCCAGCACGCACCACCCCCCCACCCATGCTCTTTGACCTGTCACTGCTTCCTCCCCACCCCCGGCTCTGTCCCACAGCCCCCGGGGAAGGCCCTCACCGGCCGCTCTGTGGGCCCCAGCTCCGCCCTGCCAGGTGACCCCTACAACTCGGCTGTGGGCCCTGCCGACTTCGAGATCAGCCCCTCAGCTTCCAGTGACTCTGGGGAAGGCACCTCGGTGAGGCCCCCGCGCATGCATCCCCCGTCCCACTCCAGGACGGGGCAGCCTGTGGCCCCCTGCCTGGTCCCCGAGCTTGGGAGGAAGAGGGGCAAGTGGCACACAGGGCATATGCACGGCTGGCTCACACAGGGCAGTCCGACAGCTGCAGAGGGTGTGGTCGGGGACCCATCCCAGCCCAGGGGACGGGACCCCCTCTGTCCAAGGCTGGGGGAACAGAGGTGGCCAGTGACTGGCCGAGCCCTGGGGAGCCTCTCAGGCAGGGTCTTGGGGGGAGGAGGCTCCAGCCCACCCCCAGCCCTGTTCTTCCTCTGCCTCCTGTGTGAGTGCCGGGTGGCCCGGGCTGGGCTGGTACTAGGGCAGTAGGGAGGGGCTGGGGGGTCTGAGAGCATCCGTCTTCCCTCACAGTTGGACGCGGGGGCCAGGAGTGCCAAGCCTGGTGGGCCGGGGGCCGCAGCAGGGCCTGGGGAGGCGAGCCCAGCCTCTGGGGCAGGCCCCGTACTGCAGTTTTTCACCCGCCTGAGGCGCCACGCCAGCCTGGATGGGGCCAGCCCCTACTTCAAGGTCAAGAAATGGAAGCTGGAGCCCAGCCAGCGGGCGTCCAGTCTGGACACGAGAGGTGAGCTGTGGTCCCTGGTGGGGAGCGAGGCCCAGGGGCGGCCCCAGGAGAATGTGGAGCAGGCGGCTCTGCACCCTGGGAGGGGTCCCCAGTGCCCACCTCAGGCTGGCCGGCATCGCCCACTTACCAGCGGGCATCTCGCCCAAGGTCAGAGCTGGTCTGGAGGAAGAGCCAGGGCTGCATGCTGAGCCCCGGTAAAACCAGGGGTTGTCAGGCTAGAGCGAGCAGCAGTGAGCGTCACCTACGAGGCACTGAATGGTGTGTTTCTGGCTCTGCGGTCAGTGTGTCTGCTGCGGTAGCGTGAAAGCAGCCCTAGACGGCGTGTAAAAGAGGACGGCTTTGGCCGATAAAACTTTATTTACAACTACAGGTGGTGGGCCTTCGATCCTGCAGACCTCTGGTCACGGGGCCCTGGATACAGGGCTTCCAAAGCTCAACCCAAGAACCATGCATGTGTGTCTTGGGAGGGAGGTGGCAACAACAGCTACAACCATCCCTGCTCATGGGAGCTCAGCGGGGCCAGGCCGCTGGGGTGCCTGCTGCCCTGTGGCGGAGGTGGCGGGTCCCACTGCCAGGAAAGGCGGGGCCAGGGGACGAGCAGTGTTGGAGGCCAGGGAAGGTGCGTGGCCAGTGACAGTGCCAGTCCCCTTGTTGGGGCCTGGCTCCAGCTGCTGTGGGGTGGGGGGAGGGGTGAGTTCTGGCTGAAGTGCTCCTGGCCGGGGAGGGGAGGGGAGGGCAGGGCTCGTCCCACTGCCCCATTGGGAACCCAGACAGAGCCTGTGATTCGGGAGGTGATGATAAGCAAATGCAGGCACAGAAACGCCCAGAACCTGTTTGCTGGGTGGTTGTCATCCCCACCCCTGAGGCTTTCCCACTGAGGCCTCCCTTGTGGGAGGGTCCTGGCCCTGGGCCGGCAGGGCTGGAGCTGGCAGGAGAGGGCCTCCCTCTCCCCCACCTTCGGCCTTCTTCGGCACTCTGGCCGGGCTGTGTCTGTTACCTGGTGTCCAGGACAAGGCTGTGTTCTGGCCACACCTGCCTGCCAGAGCCACTCGGGCCAATGCTGCCGCCTTGGCACCTCCAGTCCCGCCCGCTCTGGCTGCCGGGCTTTCAGTCCTGGCCTTTCTGCCCTGGGCACCTTGGTTTCCCCACCTGCACGGCCGGGTACATGCTCACCTGGTCCAGGCTGGCTTTGTTAGCTCAGGGGTCAGGGGGCGGGGCCCGGGGTGGGAGGGGCCCAGGCAGGCTGCTGTACCTTCCTCTGCACAGGCTCCCCCAAGCGACACCACTTCCAGCGGCAGCGGGCAGCCAGCGAGAGCATGGAGCAGGAGGAGGGGGACGCCCCCCACGTGGACTTCATCCAGTACATCGCCAGCGCTGGCGACACTGTGGCCTTCCCAAGCCCCCGCCCCTTTCTGGCCAGCCCCACCAGCCCCGCCAGCCCGCCCCCCACTCTCGGCAGGTATTTTTCAGTAGATAGAGGTGCTAGGGGTGGGCCCCTGCCCCACCCCGTCCCCCATAGGTGGCCCAGGGAGCGCTCTCCCCGCCCTTCAGACAGGCGGTCGTGTCCCTCTGGCTCCACCGTCCTTCCCGGAGGCTGCCTCGCTGGGGCCACCTCTCCAGTACGGACCGGAGGAGGGAAGCAGGGGGAGACTGGGTAAGGGTAGAGGGGCGGAGACTGGGTAAGGGTAGAGGGGCGGGTGGGGCCCCGGTGGGGCCCCCAAGACAGAATGCCTGCTCAAGCAGGGCCGCTGTGGGTCTGTGCCCGCGTGGGTATCGCTGCTTCCTGGTGGAGCCTGAAGGGCTCCACTGTGGCCCCAGGGTCCCTCTCGCCTGTCCATGCTCCTGAGGGCTGGATGGCCACTACTCAGAAACTGTTGTGACCACTTCTGCCAGCGGTACCCCCTCCCCCAGCCCAAGGACAACTCTGCTGAAGCTCTGGGCCCACGTCAGTGCGATGGGGAACTGGATCCTGGGAGCAGGGCTCCTGACTCTTGGGCATTTCCTGGTCTGGGTAGTTAACACTTCCTTTGTGTGTATCTTCCTCCTGGCTACTTGTCAGTCTGCGGTGGGGGGCTGAGGCGACACAGCCAGAGTCACCCAGGTGTAGCGGCTGAGCTGGACCCTGCTTGGTCCAGTCCATCCCCAGCCACCCCTTGGTACACGAAGCTCTTAGTCGAAGAAGGCCATCTCCTGAGAAGAGCCTTCACTCTTTCTGGGCGAGGGGCCAACCTCCTGCAGTGGCAGCAGATGCTCTGGTCACATTTTGTAAGAGGCCCTGGTTGAACGGCAGGCGCCAGGACGGCTCCGGGTTTACCCGAAAAGCAACCAGTGCAGAGTGAACAGGCAGCATGCAAATACATCATCTTCCACGGGGCCTGGCCAACCCTAGAGGGTGCCCACCCGTGCCCACCCTCCCGGACCCAGAGGCAGGGTGGCCGGGGAGGGGGTGCGGGGGGCCTGGGCTGCCTCCTGACGGCTGCGGCCTGGTTTGCAGGCTAGAGGCAGCCGAGGAGGTGGGCGCCGCGGGAGGAGCGAGCCCCGAGTTCCCCCCGGAGTGCGGCGTCAGCGCAGGGCCTGAACAGCAGCAAGACTCGGATGGCGAGCGAGACGCGGGGCCAGAGCAGGCCCCGACCATCTACCGCGACATCTGGAGCCTGCGCGCCTCGCTCGAGCTGCACGCGGCCACCGCCTCAGACCACAGCAGCAGTGGCAACGACCGCGACTCGGTGCGCAGCGGCGACAGCTCGGGCTCCGGGGGCGCCGCACCCGCCTTCCCGCCGCCCTCGCCACCGCCCACACCACGGACGGCGGAAGGCGAGGCGGGCGGGCCGCGCAAGCTGCTGCAGATGGACAGCGGCTATGCCAGCATCGAGGGCCGCGGCGCGGGCGACGACGGGCCCCCCAGCGCGCCCGAGAAGCGCTCCTCCTTCACGAGCGCGGGCCGCGAGGCCACCGTGGGCTGCAGCTTTGAGGGTCCCGCGCCCGAGGCACCCGCCCGGCACGGCAGCCCGCGCGCCTGGCCTCGCCGCGCCCCGCGCCGCGACTACAGCATCGACGAGAAGACAGACGCGCTGTTCCACGAGTTCCTGCGCCACGACCCACACTTCGACGACGCCCCTCCCGCCGCAGCGCGCCACCGCGTGCGCGCGCACCCGCACCCCCACGCGCGCAAGCAGTGGCAGCAGCGCGGCCGGCAGCACAGCGACCCAGGAGCACGTGCCGCACTCTCCGCCCCACCCACAGCCCAGTCCGGCGCCCCCCGCCCCGCGCGCGCGCCCCTGCGCCGCGGGGACAGCGTCGACTGCCCACCCGACGGCCGCGCGGGCGACGACCCGGCCGCGCCTCCCA
>NW_021145580.1:0-22524 GCF_002837175.3 Physeter macrocephalus
GGGGGACGGGGTCAGCCCTCAGTCATCTCAACTTCTGAGTTTTTGTGGAGTGGCTTAAAAAAAGAAAAAAGAAAGATGCAGGCCCGGACAGCTGGTCAACTAAAGGTCCGCCGATTGTTAACAGGGTGCAGGTCTCCTCACTTCGAACCCTGTTCATTGCTCACAATGAAGAAGCTAACAAAAAAAACTGTAATGATTTAGGCTACTTTAGATCTCTGCAACCTAACGCTCTTACAACGCACCACCCTGGAGTGAAACGAAGCCTGGCTTCCCTGCCCAGCTTACCCAGTGTAGGTTTAGGACAGGAATCATGGGACCAGTGGGGAAGATGTGCTGCGCCCCCCACCCCCGGCAAAGCAGCAAAGATGGTCCCGTCTCCGTCTCTGCGGCGGCGGAGACGCATCCTCCTGCTCAGTGTGGCACGAAGATGCTTTTCCGACTCGCTAACCTTCTGGGCTAATGGGGACACAACTTTTCCATCCGGGTTTGGGGCCCCTCTCTACCCGTCAGCTAAAGCCTTCCCGTCTGAGCTTGAGTCCGGGAGCCCTGAGCCACCCGCCACTTCAGGAAGGAACACTTGCGTACAGTCGCGACGCGTTTCTTGGTACAGGTGGGGTTTTTCGAGATCCTAATTTACGGCAACATCTGGGCTTACTGTTCCTTGTTGCTAATATAAAAACGAAGGTGATTTTATAGACTAAAAAATTTTTTCAAAAACCACAGCCCCCGATAGAGAACACCCTGAAAACGTAAAGCCTCCGGGTGGATCTCAGCAACACCAGGTAAAGACACTCACTCTTCCGAAGCCAGGCTTGGGCTGGAGAAGGGCGTGGCTCCTGGCTGACCAGTGGCCGAGTGGTGCCTGTCCCTCTGCTGACTGGCCGCGCAGCACCTGAGGACACCAAGGACTTAGACGGAAGCCTGCCGTCCCCGGGGCCGATGGGAAGCAGTCAGAGAAGCGCTCTCCCGGGCCTCCGACTTCCATCCCCGCGGAGACCCCACCAAGGCCTTGTGTCGACAGCAGTACCTGGAGACCTGGCAGAGCTGTGCTAAGCCCCCCACCCCCGGAGCCCAGCACTGGACGCTGCAGCCCAGGCAGAGGGCTGAAGGCTCTAGAAGCCCCATCGGTCACGGCTCCTCGTGAGCTCACCTCACTGGCCTTAACCCGTCGGGACCTTCCTAAGGGAACGGGAGCCGTGAGGGCTTCCTCCTCCTATGCCTCGCCAGGCCCCGGTCAGCCCTTCGGAACGACTGGAGCTCAGGGGAGCCGTCCCTCGAGGCCGGCAAGGGGACCCGCCACCGGCCGCCCCATCCACTCACCGCTGCTTCGGGGGCTTGGACACCTCCGCCAGCCGGCGGCAGGCCTCCTCCAGCTGCGCCAGGGTGTTGGGTGGGGTCAGGGGAGGCACCGCAGGGTCCTGGGTGAACGGGTGGGCGCGGGGGGCGGCGCGGGGGTGCCCGCTGCTGCCCGCCCACAGGTGGTGACGGCCGGCTGGGGACGCTCGCGCGCACTCCAAGGGGTAGGCCCGCTTGGTGCTTTGGGCACTGAACGGGCAAGGGCGAGACAGAGCCGGGGGAGAAACGGGATTAGGGGCCGGAAAGCGCGACTTCAGAGAAATCAGAGACAAGGCCAGAAAAGGAAACGCGACGGTAACGCGGCTGGGCGCGTGGCCCCAGCGCGGCACTCCTGCGGCCGCCCAGCCGGACGCTTGCGACTGTAGCAGGGAAGGAGCGGCCGGGCGAGCGGCGCAGAGGCCCCCCCCACCCACCCCGCCCCCCCACCCCCGCCCCGGGCGGCGAGCCGGCCCTGCTCACCTGTGCGGCTTGGCCTTGCCCGGCCGCTCGCTCTCCAGCACCCACTGCCATACGTCCTGCCCCCCCCCACCCCGCCCCCCCACCCCCGCCCCGGGCGGCGAGCCGGCCCTGCTCACCTGTGCGGCTTGGCCTTGCCCGGCCGCTCGCTCTCCAGCACCCACTGCCATACGTCCTGCGCCCGGTCTCCCTCCTCCCCGGGCGGCTGCAGCGGCCCCGCTCCGCCGGGGGCCCCTCCTTCCCGGGCTGGCCCGGCCGGGCCCGGCTCCGAGCCTCGTCCGCTCCGTCGGGGTGGGACGGCGCCTCGGCCGCGGCCGCTGCGGGCAACGAGGAGCGCATCCATGCCGGGGACCCCGGCCGCCTCCGCCCCCCACCCCGGGGCCCCTCCGAGCGGGCGGGCAAGGGGCCCCTGCGGCCCAGCGCCCGCGACCCCCGACCCTCCGACCGCGGGACACCTACCCAGCCTGCGCGGCCGCCGCGGGCTCCGGCGCCCCGGGGTGGCTCTTGCACTTGGCGCTGCAGGGGTAGTCGGCGCCCCCGGGGATGGGGACGGGGCAGGGGCAGCGCGCGCGCGGGGCGGCCTCGGCCTCCACCTCCTCCCGGGTCCGGGGGCCAGCGTGGTGGTGGATGTAGTGGTGGTGGACGTGCTTCGTCGTCTGCCTGCTCACGAAGCCCCGGGCCCCGAAGAGGGGGCAGCCGGCAGGGGCGGCGGCGGGGCCCCCGGGGGGCGGGGGCGCGCGGTGCTGCAGGAGGTGGTGGCGGCGATGCTGGTCCGGGGAGCGCGCGCGGGGGCTGTAGCGGCCCACGCCCGGGGACTGGCAGCCGGGGGTCTTGAGGACCCTGGACAGGTGGTCGTCCAGGATGGTCTGCGGGTCCTCCTCGTAGCTGCCCGATGGCAGGAGGGAGAGGGGGTGCTGGGCGGGCCCCGCCTCGCGGGCACTCAGCGCCAGCTCGGAGCCCTCCTTCTCCTCGTCCTGGAAGGCAAGGCAGGGTCGGGGTGCGCCGGGGTCAGCAGGAGGGGCCCCCCCACCCCGGGCAGGGGGCGGGGCGGCGCCCACCTCTCGGATCTGCTGCAGGCGCTCCTCCAGGCTGTGCCGCGCCTCCAGCTCCAGCTTCAGCTTCTCCAGCCGGGAGATGAGCTCGGCCGCGAAGGCGGCGGGCTCCACGGGGGTCATCTCCTTGGGCAGGCGGTGGGTTCTCTGCGGGGCGCGGGGACCACACGGGGCGGACGCAGTCAGGGGGCTGCCCGGGCCTGGGGACGGGCACCGCGGCGCGTCCACCGCCGCGCGGAGAGAGGGCGGCGCGGGGCCCGGGCTGCCCGGGCGCTTTATGCGCCGGGGCCGCGGCCTCTCGGAGAGCCATGGTGCCGGCAGCGCGCGCCGCGGCAGGAGCCGTTGGTGGCACTGCGAGGGGCCCCGCTTGCTCTCTCTCTGGAGTACAACCAGCCCATCAGACGCTACTCTGAACTAGAAAATCTTCAAAGGCTGTTGTCAGACATCAAAAAAAAAAAAAAAAAAAAAAGAGGCAGCTTTCTGCGATGGGGAGGGGAGAGAGCCCACCTCAAGGAATAAAAAGTAGAGCCTAAACAGAAAGGGAGCTGGAAATGTAAAAAATAAGATTGGAAGGGAGGTGGGCGGGGGGAGGAGAAAGGGAAAAAAGGGGAGGGGGGGGAGAAGAGGAGTCACAGGGCCCAGATCAGACGCAGCGGTAATGTCTCTGCTGGCCGCACACTGCGCACCTTTGAGGCGGCGTTGTCTACCGCTGCCCCGACCCCCTCGTGCTCCCCGCCCTCCTCCCGTCTCTGTACAGAAAATGAAGCAAGCTGCTGCCGGCTAATAGCAGAACACTGCTGCGCTCAGCTGCCTGAAGCGGATCTACCGAGGGAAAAGGGCACATCTCCAAACCGGGTATGGAATATAAGCCGGCACGAGCACGCCGGCCAACGCAGCCAACAGAGCGGACCCCCGCGGCCGTCGTCTGGCAGCCGCAGCCCCTCGTGGTTCTGCCTCCTACCCCTCGTTTGCCTCCTGCTTTGGCCCTTTTCTTTGGGAGGGGGCGGGATGGGGGCAGCAGAGAGCCAACCTGCAGAGGCCAGCATCTCCCCACCCGAGCCGCAGATGAGAAAACGATCGCACACCCCAGGACAGAATCAGCTAATTCACAATCCTGGGGGGCCGTACAGCTTTCCTTAAACACACATACCTCCAGCCAGTGCCCCCACCAAGTCAAAAAAAAAAAATATATATATATATATATATACGCACACACATTTTACAGGTATACATCATCGATACTGCTGTACGGGTGGGGGGATGTTACCGAGCAAGGGATGCTGGAGGCCCCCAGAAGAGCAAACGTAGTAGAGGCTAATTTTACAAATTTAAGTCTGCCCTGGACTGTCCGAGGGGCTTCAGAGAGAAGTCGCAACAGTCCGCACACTAACGCAAGGTGGGATTAGCAACTCGATGTGTCCACTTCCGACATGTGACATCACCGACGGACAAATCGGACTCTCTGAAGCTGGCAGGAAGGACGCTAAGCAGAGACGCTGCTCTAAGCTGGGCGCTCTCTTCCCCTCCCTAAGAAGCAGCTGGACCTCCGGGTACCGCAAGAAGCACAGCTCCTGAGACGCAGACGGGGCAGCTCTCTACGTGCGGGGGCCGCGGGCTGGCTGCCCCCCGGGACTCGGAAATCGTAGGGGAGGACCCGGAGAAGCCCTCCAGGCCACGCTGGCCTCTCATCTCAGTCGCAGGAAGGCGCTGCTCGTGGGGTGCTCAGACACTGGGAGCAGATTCAACGAGCAGGCGCTAAGCCACGCGCCGGGCTTGGAAACAGACAGAGGGACAGCCGACCCCCAGGGCTTCGGAGGAGAAACGGCCGAGCACACAGATGAACGGTGACTGAAACGACACAGCCACGCGGGCAGCACAAGGGGAACGTCCCAGGACGTGACCCTCAGGAGGCAGGTCCCTCCAGCCTCATCCTCTCCTTCCTTCATTCAGTCGACCAGCAAGTGTTCACGGGGCACCCACGACGTGCCACAGGGCCTCCGTGGTGGGACGGACTTGACGGGATAGCCCAACGCAAAGCGCCGGTTCCCTCCCACCCTCCCGCCCTCCGCTGCTTCGCTTCTTTCTCATGGAGTTTTCTTTTTTGAACCGAGGACGCGGAAAAGGCCGACTAGGGCATCGTGGGCGTCCCTGCCCTGGGTTACACCCCGGTGAGCCGCAGATCGCCCCTTGCGTGGCCCTCCCCTGCCCTCCCTCCCCCCAGGTCCCAGGCGCGCCGGCCCCCAACCCCCCACTCTTCCTCCCAGAAAAGAGCTGCCAACCGACGTACTCACCGGGAAATGAGGTAGGCACACCTGGCCGTTGGCCTTCACGCTGCGATGCATCTCTCTCTGGAGCTGTTTCTTACTCCCCCCGAGGTAAGGAGGGATTCCATCTCTGAGGGAAAGGAAAGGGCAGAACCCACCGGCTCACGAGGAGGCCTTAGCGCAGGCGCCCGCTCACGCGCGCCCGCCTGGGACCCCGCCAACAGACGGGGCCGCGCACCTCCTGGAGCTGGGAGTGCCCCCAGTCCCCGGGCGCCGCGGCCGTCCTTGCAGGGAAGGTCAATCCAAGGCCCAACCGCCACAGGTCCTGCCCCTCAAGCCTCTCTGGAAACGGCTCCCGCTCGGACGCAGGGGTATCAGCCTGGGAAGAGCTCGTGTCTCGGCTCTTGTCTTAGAACTGGGCCCACCGCAGACTGAAGGTCCCCCTACTCTACAGGTGCCCCAAGCAGGAGACTAAGACCCCTTTGGTCCCTCCGACGGTCTGTTACCAGGGCAATGAGGGGCCCGACCCACAGAAGACTAAGCCAGGCACCGGCGGAGGTGTGCGCCACCCTCCCAACAGTCAAGCTCCCGGTCGTTCCCAAATGTCTCCTTTTCATCAGTCACCGGCAGGCATCTTTGGGCTCCTTCCTTCCCTCGGCTCCAAATCCTACTACCCCCCACCAGTGGATTCTCAGATCCGTGACCATGTGGGCATAAAGAGAAAGCCCCTACTCCGCGGTATTCTGTGCAATTCATCCAAATATCTGAGTACCTACTATGTGCCAGACCTTGTTCTAGGCTCCGGGCAAGAGAGCAGAGAAGGAAGGGGATAAAAATGCAGACGGCTGCCCTGAGGAAGCTTGTGTTCTAACGGAGCGGAGCACGTAACAGGCAAAAATTAAAAAGCAAGATCTGTGGCAAGTTAGAAGGTGGTAAAAGCACCGTGACGAAACACGCCGCAGGAAATGGGGAGAGCGGACGGCTGGGGCGTGGAGCGGCATTTCCAAAGGGAGGCGGTGGTCACTGAAGTCCTCTCCGTGAAGGTGATTCCTGAGCAAAGACCAGAGGGCAGAAGGGCCCCTTATGTCTTGTTCATCACTATATTTTTAAAAAGCAAATGGAAGAAGTTTAAAAACAACTCTACCACTACACCACCTCCACTCCAGCTAGTCTGCACTAAAAACAGGACCTGGAGTCGCTATGATTTTTTTTTTAAACTTTTGTTCTTGAAGGCAGTCGGACGGTCAAGGTGTGATTATTTCCCCATTGCCGTTCCTTCCAGAAGCCACTTATTTACAAAAGCCTCAGGGTTCAAACGTTTCCAAACTGAATCATCCTTCGAGGCTATAAAAGTTGAAATTAGCTGTTTGGCTATTTCCCTTTCCCTGGTGTTTTGTTCACCAACGGGTGGCTGGCTCATCAGCAGTGGGTGACAATCAGCTGTGCCCAAAAGAGCCAGGCGCAGCCTGGGCCAACTGGTCGACCTCCAGCTCCTCTGTATGGCCGCGGATTCCGGAAGGCTGCTGACCTGGGCAGGAGAAAAGGGCTGCCGCCTCAGGGATGCAGTACAGATACAGATGAACTGACCCGTGAGCCAGACCTCGGAAGAGAAGCACATAAGGTCCGATCGTACTGAGGGTGCAGGCGGAGAGGACACAATCAGCTGTGCCTAAAAGAGCCAGGCGCAGCCTGGGCCAACTGGTCGACCTCCAGCTCCTCTGTATGGCCGCGGATTCCGGAAGGCTGCTGACCTGGGCAGGAGAAAAGGGCTGCCGCCTCAGGGATGCAGTACAGATACAGATGAACTGACCCGTGAGCCAGACCTCGGAAGAGAAGCACATAAGGTCCGATCGTACTGAGGGTGCAGGCGGAGAGGACAGGTCAACATAAAGCAAGGACTTACTCACGCGCGTGAGTCCTGTCCCAGGGAAAGGCTGAGGGGGTCAGACAGCAAGCACTGTGGAAATGGTCAGCCCGTTGACCAGCGAGGTCAAGTCTCCTAGGCAGCCTCCTACTCACTAAGGCCTGGGACGGGACCGGGCCCATGAAGGTCAAGTAGGAGAAAAGGTTCTAAGTCCAGAAACTTCCTGAACCACCTGGAGCTTCGTTTCAACTTTTCACCCCAGGATCATTCACAAGACGCGGGCCGGTCGCAAGCAGGCCTGGCTTGACCGGCAACCAAGGGCCATGCCCGCCGACTCCAGCCCAAGGCTGCCGGCCCCCCATGGACTGAGTGATGTATAATCCAACTGCACCCTCACAAAACCCCGAAATCACATTTTATGGAGGACCAGAGATGCTCCAAAGCTCTCCTGGAATCAGTCAGTAGGTCAGACCCAGGCTTCTAATCCAGGCCACTGGTGGACTCCAGAACAGGCATCCTTAACTCAAACACGTACAGTCCAGGCCCAGCTGGAGGAGACAGGCCTCCCAATGGTCTGTATGCAGGGGGCACCGTTTCCTACGCCCCACGGGGTCACCTGACATTCTGAAGGGGTGAATGGGGGGTTGGGGGAACATCCTGGAAAGTCCTCCTGACCACTTACTGCTTGCTGGCTCTGGGCCATGCCGGCCCCTCATCTCCCACCTAAAATCCCTTGTGGGGTGTGGGTCACGGCAGGGGACCAACAGACTGGGTCTCACGATGGTCTGAGCAACAGCTTCTGCTGCCCCAGGGCTGCAAGACAAGGTCCATGTCCCAACCAGCAACTCTTCCGGGGCCGCAATAGGAGGATGGCTCTGCTCCAGGCCTCTTCCAGAGGCAATCCTGGGGGTGGGGGTCGAGCACCCCGTGGATGCCACCGTGACACAGGCGGGGCTGCACGAGTCCCAGGAGGCCCCCGCCCGTCCCCTCCAAGACTCTGACCTTGAGTGTCCCCCAGAAGCCTTTGCTCCTCCCCCTTGCCTCCCACGACGAAACGAGCAGTAAGGCTTTCACACCTCTCTCTCTCTCTCTGTATAAAGCAGGAGAAAGAAAAGCGAACTGGGAGAGGAAAAGAGGGAGCAGGTCCCTGGCCGCCTGAAGGCAAGAGGAACAAGTGCATTTTTAAGCCATTCCTCCAACCAAGAACGTGCCCACCGCAGCCAGGGCAGGGGAAGGGTCCAGCCGTAGGCAAGGCAACGCGAGACCAGCACAGAAAAGGGACGCCAACTCGCCAAGGCTCAGAGGCTCAACAGGCACCTTCAAGGAAATGTGCCTTGAATCCCCGCCCCACCCCGACCCCCCAGCCAAGACTCTTCTTCCAAAACAGCCCCTCATTCCAGAAAGGGGCCTCTCTTCCTTTTATCCAGGCTCTGAAAGCCTGTGATCAGTTTCCTGGCTTCTCAGGACCATGGGCTGACCCGTGCCTGCGTCTCGGTCCCCGGACGGCCTCCTTTCATTATAAACACTTTAGCTAACGCGCCCGCTGCTGGGCCCAGCTGTTTCTGGGGAGCGCTCGTTTCGAAGTGTGGACTCCACTTAGTTGCCATTTAAGCCGAGCCGATTAGTTTAGCCTTTGGACTCGGCCGTGCCCGGCCTAACCTGAATGTCGCCTTCCGGTGGCTTTGAAAGAGCGGGCTCACGTACACACGCGTCCACTTGCATTTACGTTTGGCCACCGCTCCGAAGGCGGCCTCTGATCACAGCCAACATCAAAAGGCCGGTTTGTAAGATAAGGCGCTATTTGAAGTTCACTCAGATGCTTCCCCCGGGGTCCAAAGTAAACCCATAAATAAGATATAAGGAAGTAAAAATAAATATTATAAAATAACCTGGGCCACCCTCTGTGTGAAAGGCGACAAGAAGGTCTCGGCCTGATTTTGTGACGCCCTCCGGATCGAGCGGATGCGGGTTTCAGGAGCAGCTCCGCGCGGAGAGAGATGTCAGGGAGCCACCTCCATGCTGTCCTCCTAGCTTTCACTTCCTAACAGAGGCCACACCTGGGCGCCAGGAACCTGCTGCTTCTGATGTTTCTAGGGTGCCGCCCCCACCGCCACTGCAATCCTCCTACAGCCCCCGCAGTCCTGCCCAAGGGCGGGGGTTGGCTTGGCTGGGAGTCTAACTTTCCCCCCACCCCCCAAAAAAATAAAAAAGCCATTTCTTCTGAGAATGTAGGTTTCAGAGCAACGGGCTCGTAAGAGGGCCTCCTCAGAGGCCTTGTACGAAGACTCAACTCCCCAGCCACCTTAGACGGGGCTTTCTGCGTAGCGGGGAACCAGAAGTCGGTAGCGGGGCCCTGGACTCGCCAAGGACAAGGCCCCCGGCCCAGCTTCTCCCGGGCCTCGTGCAAAGGCCCTGGGACCTAACTGCTTCCCTAGCAAGTGAGACGACTGCTTACGTCCGACGACCTCCAACCTTCTGGAGTCTCTACTGAAGGCGGCCCGTGAGCCCCGCCCAGCTGTGCCGCTTCCCCAGCCCCCAGCCGGGCAGCCAGCCCCGCCCCCCCGGCCTCTGTGCCCACGAGAAACGGCCAGGGCGCCTTTCACGCCTTACGGGGCGCTCCTGTTCACCAGCGCGAGGAGGTTTCAAAGGGGCCTGCCGCCCTCTCATCCCGCTAAGCTTCCCCGACGGACAAGGGGCCGAAAGAGGCCCGGCTCAGCTTCGCGCCCCCCTTGCACGCCACCGCTCGCTCGGGCTCTGCTCTGCGCCGGGCCCCAGACCGGCCGAGCTCAAGGGGGCTCTGATCCCGGCCCAGGACCCCGGGGGACCTGCCCGACGGGCCAGCCGGCCAGAAAGCACCTCGCCCGGCCCGGGCTTTCAGTGCCTGCCAAGCCTGCGGGCCCGCCCGCGCCCCGTCGGAGTGGCTCTTGTGCCGAGACCCCTTTCCCACGCCGATGGGAAACGCCGGGCCCGGCGGCACCAACGTGCCCACGTGGGGTCTGGCTGCGCCAGCTGCACCCCATAAGCTGCCCTAGAGGTTGGGAGGAGGACCAGAGGCCCCCCCAGCGCTGACGTCAGAAGACGGGCTCCAGCACACGAGCCCCAGGCCCCCAGGGACCCGCCCCCACCCCTCGGGGTCCTGGTTTACTCGTCCCCAGCCCGAGGCAGCTGCGCCGAGGGAAGGGCTGGCCAAGCCCTGAGGTTCTGCCACCTGGGACCCAGGGGTACCCGCTGTGCCCCGGAGAGAAAGCTGCCGAATGAGGGGTCTGCCCTCTGTCTCGATTACCAGCACGGACCCTCCTGGCCCCCACGCCGACCCGTGCCGCCTAGGACAGCTGACTTCTCTGATCCCGGAACGCGGCTTCCCCGTGCGGTGAGGGCCTGAAGCCCACGAATGCTCTAGCTCAAGGCGGGAAGGGCGGGCGAGGGCTTTCAAGTCCTCGCTCGACAGAACTGAGGGTGTTTCTTCTGGGCATAAAAGGGGGTAAAAAAAAGAGGGGAGAAGTCAGAACTTGCTCCTCCCTCCCCCTCCCCACTAAAAAAGAAAGCTGTGCGGTCACTAATAAATAAAAATAAAAGAGACTCAAGGTAGCTCAAGGGTCTCATCATCAACTACGGGGCCTCGCATTCACGCGGGGCCGGCGGGAGAGCAGGCCAAGGGCAGGGGCCTGTGGGGCCCGGATCTGAGTTCTGTCTCTGACGGGAGTAGTTACGGGAGAGCCGTGGGCATTCCTCCCTCATCCGTAAGAGTCACAAGCGTCGGCCAACCTTTCTGACTGGGTCCTGTGAGGCTCAACCCAAGTTCTCTCATCCTGAACCCAGAATCACACGTCCGTGACGGGGAGCGCGAGGCCAGCCAAAAACAACCTCGGAGAAAACCAAACGGAAGCCTCCTAGTCTAAAGGAAACTCCATCTGGCCAAGGAGAGTCACTCGATGCCCTCGTTCAAGTCCAACTCACTCTTATTTTACACGTAAGGCTGACTACCACGTCATCCAGACACTAGTTAAAAGCTAGAGGAATGCTGCTGCTGGAAACAAGTGCACACGAGCAAAAAAACGACACAGGCAGAATGACAGAGAGAAGAAAGAAACACTATCTCTCTTAGAAAGAGGGGTGAGGCACCAATATCTCTAGGGGCAGAAAGCCTTGTACAATTCTGAATTCTGTGAGAGGATATTACCATGTAGAATGAAAACAGAACTTGGGATTAACTATTTGAATCGAGAAACAAATTACGCCCTGCCTAATACTACTGAACAAAGACAGAGCAAAACCACATTGTTTTAAGGAATACGTCCACCAAAGGATAATATTTTTCAAGTACAGTAACTTAAAGAGTTCAGTCGATATGGAAAACTTACCTCTGTGGAAGCCCTCATTTCTTCACTTTGGATGTAAGATGCGTTCCCTCCCTCCATTTTCACTCATGCCAAAGTGCTATTCTTCTATTAAACTGGAACTTTTCACCTTAAACATCTGCCTCCTTTTACTAACAGGGGAATCTGAGGTAACACAATAAAAGCCACCAGGAAAATCAACACTCGAGTCCCAAACCAACCCGTCAACTTTCCTTTCAACTGGTTCCACGCCGCAGGCCAAGCAACAGATCACTGGCCAATGGAAACCAGATCATTTCAAACAAACTGGAAGAAGAGCCGGTCCCGTTTTGGGAAGCAAGCTAGAAGGAACAAACTCGACATAAGTGTGCCAGAACTTACAATGGCTCCACGGGCCTGCCTTGCCAAACGGTTCCCTTAGCAGAAGATCCTCCTCCAAAATGTTTGTAGAAAAGCCTCCAAAGACCACTTTTAAAACGGTGGTTCTCAGCTGGGTGCTGGGAGACGTGCCCCTGGGGAGTCTCGCCCAAGCCCAGGCCCCACCTCCTCCGAGCCTCCTGAATCAGAATCTCCCAAGTTGGCAGCAGACGGGGACGCCTGGTCCACCTCCCGCTCCACTCCCACCCACCTGAGGCTCACAGAGGATCACTGTTCTCCATCCACAGAGGTCACCACTGCATGACCTCAAATGACCTCCAACTCAAAGCATGACCCTGCCCCATGGCCTGCTGACCGCATCAGACCACCCTGATGGCTCGGATTGCATCCAGAAATGCCAGCCGTCCATCTGCAAAAGAGCTGAGGTCAGAAACTGCTTTGGAGAAAACCCCCAGTTAGGGGTAGAGCCCCGGCTGCAGAGGGAAGACGCCCCCCGACACCTGATGAGCTGAGCGACGGCCGCTTGAGCACATCCGTGAGGGAGGCTGGCACGCAGTGTCCTGGAGGGAACCCTGGCTTTCTGACCCCACTTTCACCGAGCCCCCGGACACATACCCTTCCCAGGCCACCCCACCTCCCCACCTGCTGGTTCTGCAGAGGGACACCTGGATTCAAGACCCTCTTCTGCCCGCCGGGAAGGCAGGTGAAATGATAACCGGAAGAGGGGCTTGTAAACTCAGGGAATCTGCGCAAATTCACCTTAACCGCCTACCTTAGTTTGGCCTTCCTCTGTGAAGGTACCATTCAACCCCCTTCCAAGGCTCTAAGCTTCACTCCCCCCAGGGAGCCTCCCGAGCCAGACCAGGCCCACCCCTGGGGCCTACTCCCCTCCCATCCAACAATCGTCCACGCGGACACGGGTGGGATTGGCAAAGCCGGGTGAGGACCCTGCCCACGGCCTGGCGGGTCGCACCGCCAGCCGCGCACGTGGTGGGGAAACCAGAATGTACTTACACGCTACTGTCCGTCATGGACACGGAATCGTCGGTCAGCGCGTCACTGGATATCTCGCTGTCGTTGGCGCTGGTGGCTGGCGCGAAGACGCAGCCGGAACCCACGTGGTACGGATTCACCGGATCGCTCCTCCTGAAAGACCAGAGCACTGCGTCACCGACTCTCACCCGCGACCCAGGGAACCGGGGGACCCCAGGGCAACCCCACAACGTGCTCCAGGCCAGCCGGCTGCCCGGGGCTGGGTGCCCCTCTGGGCAGAGAGCAGGGGCCACAGCTCTGCCAGGGGACGGGGACCCCAGGGGGTCTTACAGAGTCCTCAAGAGACACCTGGAGGGAGGACCCTGCTCTTGGAGGGGAGGCTAGGGAACGGCCGATAGGATGGGGCGTCCTCCCCCCCGCGCCCCCCCCCAGGCCTGTACGGGGAAGAAGACAAGAGGACATCGAAAGGTTCACACACACACCCCGCCCCGGGCTCTGTTAGCGGAGATCTGAGAGGCAAACAACTAGCGGCTGGGCCTGGCGAGCGGACAGACGGACAGACAGGAAAGTCCAGGACGAGGTCTGGGGCTTCCGTCGTGCCCTGAGCTGGGCCTCGGCCCACAGCCAGGCTGCCCCCGCCCAGGGCCGCCGAGGGCCTCCGGAGGGAGAGCGGCAGCACAGCTGTTCCCAAGGAAGGTGCAGGCCCTGCCCCGGTGCCTCCGCCCCCGTCCTGCCCCCCCGACCTCCAGTGTGCCAGCCCAGCTGGGCTGTGTCCCTCTTGTGTCACCTGCTGTGTCACTGCGAGGGCCTCAGTGCGGGAGGGAAGGGAGAGGGGGGACCCGCCGTGGTCGGTGGGCTGCAGGAAGGGCCCTCGTCTGCAAAGACCCAGGCCCACCCTGCCGGGGCCACCGAGTCCAGGCACGGGAACTTACTCCATCAGGCCGCAGCCGCCAGTCTGGAAAGATGGCCTTGGGGTTGGCGGATGAAAGGGGCCCTGAAAGGTGCCGGCACCTCCTGCCCGCGCTCACCGAGCCCCAACCCTTTCGTGAGGTGCCCAGCCCCGGCCTCTGGTCTCCTGGCACCCATGGCTTGGCGGGCGGGTCCCCGTAAGGGGGTTGGGCAGGGGTACCAGGAGGAAGGCAGACCGGAGCACAGGCCCACGAGGAGGCACCCCGCACCCACGTCATCTCGTCCAGTCCTCACAGCCCCCCGGGGGAGGAGTGCGCGTGCCCATGGGACAGACGTGCCCCGGGTGCCCCCGCAAGCGCGGCAGCCCTGGACGTCAGAGCCGGAAGCAGCGGGCGTGGGATGGATCCGTGCGGCTCCCGTTCAGCCTCGCTCTCTGCCTCTGTTCAGAGACCAGCCTCGACGTTTCAGAAAGCTCTCGCGTGAGAGGCAGGATGAGTGCCCTGGAAGAGGAAGTCCCGGCCCCGCGGTGCCGGAGGGGACGGGCCGGGGGGACGGGTGGCTCCCCGGGACAGGTGGGAGCAGACCTGAGGACCGGGGAGAGGAGAAGCGGTGGACGGTCCTCCCCGGCCTGGGGCGGGAGGGCGTCCGGCTGGCTGGCTGAGGGGGGGCCTGAGGCTTCCCCAGCGGCACAAGGGGCCCGGGGGGGCCACCGGGCTGCACTGGAGTGGCCGTGGGGTGGGCAGGGAGCCGCTGCACAGTCTGGCGGGAGGGAGGGCAGCGGGGCTGGAAGAGGTGGGAGAACGGCTTGCTCGCTGTCCTCAGGGGGCCTGCCCTCCAGGTGCAGTGACAAAACAAACGAGAGGGACACTCAGAGGTGGGGCCCAAGCCCGCAGCTCCCTGCTGCACCCTCCCCCGCCCACGGCGGGGGCTCGAGGACTGTCTGCTGCCCGATCGTCTTCACGACCCCCCAGGGAGGTAACGGGCCCCAAGCGGGGGCCAAAAGCCTTGTCGGAGGCCACCGGCTGGAGGCCCGGCCGCGTGGAACCCACCTCCGGTCACCTGGAGGAGGTGACGGCAGCACGGACCCCGAGTCTGTTGGTCTGAGCCAGGCCGGACGTCCAGCCAGATCCCGGGAATGTGGCGTGGTGGAGAGGTGACCGGAAAGTGCAAACGAGGAGCATGGCGCTTGAACCCATTGAACACCACGGCCCAGCGACCTTGACCTGTCACCTGGACACTCTGGCCATTGAATGCCACGGCCCAGCGACCTTGACCTTGTCACCTGGACACTCTGGCCATTGAATGCCACGGGCCAGCGACCTTGACCTGTCACCTGGACACTCTGGCCATTGAGTACCACGGGCCAGCGACCTTGACCTTGTCACCTGGACACTCTGGCCCCCCCGGCTCCGCCCCCAGGATTTTCTACGATGACACAGTGAGGCTGGTGAGATCTTCCATGACGTAGAACTGGTCCCCACGTCCTCAGTGTGGGATTTCCAGACACCAGGGCAAGAGAGAGAGGAGGGTGGTGAGAACCAAGGAGAGGCAGTTGGTTTTTCTGGAGGAGAGATGAGATAAGGGCTGATTTAGTGCAAACAGTCTCCTAGCTGATAGGAGGAGGGTGGCTCTGGGGGGTATTGCCACTGAAGGTGGAACAAGAGGAAATGGCTTACAAGCCAGAAAGAAGAATCACTTCTCCATGGCCAGGGCAGACCCAAGGAGCGGGTGAGGGCAGGTCACGGGGTCGCCCAAGGCTTTAAAATGACCCAAAGCCCCCAGCTGCCTAAACGGGCCGCTGCCTCAAAGCAGGATGCAGAAGCTGATGGACTTCAGGAATCAAGTAACACAGAAATCAAGAGGCCGAGGGCTGGTGCCGGCTTGGCTCCCGGCCAGCTGGGTGACCACAGGTGTCACAGCCTCCGTGGACACAGGGCTCCACTAAAACAACGTGCCGTTCAAACACGGCCACCTGCACAGGGTCCGTATGTTCTCCGAAAGGCCCAACGAGGACACTGTTTACAGGGGTGGCATAGGAACGCTCCAAAAAACCACCCGCCAACAAAAACAAGACTTCTTGGGTGGCACTGATCATGACAATTACAGATCGTCAGTGCGTTTCCATGGTGAAGGCCTGTCCCATGTTCCACGAGGGCAGGGACAGGTCTGTCTTCCCCATCTGGGTCTCCCCAGCTGCAGCTAGCGTGGGGCTCGTGGCAGAAGCTCAAAGCTTTGTCCACTCTCCTTCTTTAAGGACCTAGGACCAAGCGGGCTGCTGAGGGGTGTTTTCGCCTAAGAGGCATAGCATGGAGATCAAAAGAGCCAAAATGGCCTGAAACAGCCTTCACACGCTCTTTCCATCCCTTCAGTGTTGCTATCTTCGTGGTATTAAGACATTAACAGTGCCCCAAGTGTGAGGGTTGTAACTCAGCTTCTACAGGGAGAAAATGACTCAACAGAAACCCCTCCCTCCCCAACAGAAAAAGGCACCTCGCTCAAATCCCGTGTGGACAGAGTTCTGTGCTCCCGGTCAGACACACGGGTCCCAAAATAAACTCGTCTCCCTCCCTTCCAAAATAGAGGGCTACTGTGTGACGGGTAATTAAAAACGGAATATATTGCTCTTAGCTCAGTTGCCTGCAATAAAGTATTGGGATTTTCCTACCATCCTAACAAGACAAGGCAGAGGAAGGTGGCGGGCCTGTGGGGAGAGACAGAGACTCAATTTTTTAAGAACTCAGAACTTTGTCAAAATCATCACGTAATTTCAAGAAAATGAATTAGAGCTGCTTTCCTGTGATCGCTTTAAAAAAAAAAAAGAAAAAAAAAGAAGGAAAGAAACTCAACCCCACTCGACAGTAACTGTACCCAGACGCTTTGAGTATTTCTTCAGGACTATGGTGCTCCCAGACGCTGCAAGGGTTTTACATTCCTCTGGAGAGTGAAGGCCTATGTACAGATTTTGCACTGGGCATCCGTCCACAGACCTGGTTTGCAATTTCAATATGCAAAGGGCTTTCAGCTGTCAGGTAGCACAGGCTCCTGGGACCTTAGGGAAGGGAAATGTGGGCTCCTTCTCTCCCCGCCACCACCATTCTTATCTCTTATCTCAATGAGATGCTGCAGGCCCCCGCCTGCTCTCCAGACACCAGGGCAAAGCCCATACAGAGAGCACAACAGACGTGACCTGTGGGACCCCTTTCTGGGTCCCCTCCCACAACAATGCAACTTAAAAAGTATTGGCTTCTAAGGCTGTGTGCTCTTCTTTTCAAAAGCCCTCTGACAATTTACTCACAAAGTCACTGCCCCGAAGGCAATGCTCCCTCCCACAAGCGGCTTCTAAGGTGCGCCTGGGGGCCTGGAGTGAGAGAGGCCAGGCACGCAGGTGGCATCAAGCAACACCCTTTGGAGAGCAAGCACACTTCGACAAGCGTGTCCTAGCAAAGCGCCTCCTCAGAGCCTGCATCCGCTCGCTGTGGCCCGCTGCTTCCAGCACAGCTTCCCTCTCGCGTCATTTTCTTTGATGATGGAGGCCAAGCTCGATTCCAGTGGCTTCGCATAAACCGGCCCCATCAGCGAGCGCTCTGGGGGGACAGGAACGGCTGGGAGCCGGCACAGGGCCACCTGCTGGGGCCCCAACTTTACGTGAGGCCAGAGCAGAGGGTCCAGTGAGAGACAGGTCAGACGGCCCAGGGCAGGACGAGGAGAGCATCCTGACCCCGGCTCCGAACTCCACAGCCCCTCTGCACGCGCCTCCACGCTCCAGGTGTGGTGTGTGTCTGTGTGTAGTCTGTGTGTGCGTCTGTGCGTAGTCCGTGTGTGTCTGTGTGTAGTCTGTGTGTGTCAGTGTAGTCTGTGTCTGTGTGTAATTTGTGTGTCTGTAGTCTGTGTGTAGCCTGTGTGTAGCCTGTGTCTGTGTGTAGTCTATGTGTCTGTTGTCTGTGTCTGGGTGTAGTCTGTGTGTGTAGTCTGTGTGTATAGTCTGCACGTAGCCTGTGTCTGTGAGTAGTCTGTGTGTGTCTCTGTGTAGTCCGTGTGTGTGTCCATGTGTAGCCCGTGTGTGTCCGGGTGTAGTCTGTGTGTGTGGTTTGTGTGTGTGTCCATGTGTAGCCCGTGTGTCTGTTGTCTGTGTGTGTCCGGGTGTAGTCTGTGTGTGTGTGTGTGTGTGTCCATGTGTAGCCCGTGTGTGTCTGTGTGTGTGTCTGGGTGTAGTCTGTGTGTGTAGTTTGTGTGTGTGTCCATGTGCAGCCCGTGTGTGTCTGTTGTCTGTGTGTGTCCAGGTGTAGTCTGTGTGTGTGGTCTGTGTGTGTGTCCATGTGTAGCCTGTGTGTCTGTTGTCTGGGTGTGTCTGGGTGTGGTCTGTGTGTGTAGTTTGTGTGTGTGTCCATGTGTAGCCTGTGTGTGTCTGTTGTCTGTGTGTGTCCAGGTGTAGTCTGTGTGTGTGGTCTGTGTGTGTGTCCATGTGTAGCCTGTGTGTCTGTTGTCTGGGTGTGTCTGGGTGTGGTCTGTGTGTGTAGTTGTGTGTGTCTGGGTGTAGTCTGTGTGTGTCCATGTGTAGCCCGCGTGTGTCTCTGTGTGTGTGTAGCCCATGTGTGTGTGTGTCTGTGTGTATAGTCTGCGTGTAGTCTGTGTGTATGTCCGTGTGTAGCCCGTGTGGGTCTGGGTGTGTGTCTGGGTGTAGTCTGTGTGTGTCCATGTGTAGCCCGCGTGTGTCTCTGTGTGTGTGTAGCCCGTGTGTGTGTGTGTCTGTGTGTCTAGTCTGCGTGTAGTCTGTGTGTGTGTCCGTGTGTAGCCCGTGTGGGTCTGGGTGTGTGTCTGGGTGTCGTCTGTGTGTGTGTCGTCCCTGTGTGTGTGTGTGTGTGTGTGTGTGTGTGTGTGTGTGTGTGTGTCGCCCTGCTCTGGGTTAGGTACAGGGACCATCCAAAGCCCAGGCCTCCTACTGGACCACTCAACAACCAGAGCCCCTCCCTCTGAGGGCCACGCCTGCTCTTAGGCTCTAACTCTTTACGTGAAACCTGACGCGGCGTCAGTAAGGGCACAAACAAGTCATTAGAAATGAGGCTCCTCTAAGCCTCAAGGAAATCAAAGGCCTTAAAGACCAGCCGCGCCCCTGGCATCCAGCTGCTGCCAAGGCTGCTCAACAGCTGGAGGAAAGGGACCGACGCCGAGGCAGGGCTCAGGTTTCCTGGCTCATTCAGCGGACTGACTTATCAGGCCGTCCACAGGCCGGGCACCGGGCCTGACAAGTGGCGGGGAGGCAGACTTGACTTAGGGGCGATGCCACGTCCCAGAACCCGCTGCGAACGAACGCAGGCTCCAGTTCAGCAAGCAGAGACAGTTGAGGCGCGGGGAGGGGACGTGCTGAAACCTCGCAGTGAGCACGTGCTAGACGCCAAGGCTCACTCTCCGAAAGCGGGCCCCGAACCCGGCTGGCCCTCTCACGCGGCCGGTGACAAGCACTGTAAAGTCAAGCCAATCCTAAGGCCTTCCGTCCGTTCACGCGTTTCCCTTCACGACAGGCTCTCCTGTGCGTGATTTGGGTCCTGATGTTACAGCAAGCTGCGACACGAACCGGAAGGAGGGCTGTCCGCCCTCCTTACAGAGGGCACACGGGCTTCAGAAAGACTTCAACCCAGGTGGTGAGCGGCGGTCCGGGCTGCACCTCAGGCCTCTGAATAACTCGGCGTGGCTCCTAACAACACACCTCAGGCACCCCTGAATACCTCGCATGTTAAAAAAACGTATCGGGCTGTGCCTTAATTTCTCTCTGATGATGCCCAGGTGAGGCATGTGCAGTCCAGGTAAGATGTGTCACCTCATCCCAACAGTGGGAGAAAACACACACACGAACCTAGAATGGAAAGCCCCGAGGCCAGCGAAAGGTGTCATTTGTACGGGAACGCCCGCGGTTCCCAACCAAAAGGCAAGCACTGACACACAAAACGTCCTAGGCCCTGCATCCAGGGTCTCCAACGCTCCTGAGTCACAGCCCCACGACGCTGAACCCTAGTAACGCCCCAGCTGGGGGCTGTGGAAGCGGGAGGGCCACGCCAAGGCTGGGTCCTACTCTGCCCACCCACGAAAGGGAGGGGGTCACAGCAGGGGCCCACCTGGGGAGCCTGTCTCGCTCCAAAACCACACAGGGTGCCGTTTACAAAGGTGGTGCTCTGGGCCCTGACACTGGGGGACACAGAAGCCCCACTGTCTGAAGGCTCCCGGAGAAGCCGCCTGACCACAGGCCTCAAGTAGCCCCGGCGACCGCTGCCAACCTGGAGGGCACGGAGGCCAGCGGGGTTTACCCAAACGTCCACCTAACAGAACAGGGCAGGGGTGGCAGGTGGCCCGTGACTGCCAGCCACAGAAGCCAGGGCCAGTATCTCCCTCCAAAACTGCCTGAAGCCATAAGCTTAAAGATGCTGAAACAACTCCGTCCACGTGATCCTTGGCTCCCTCGCAAAAGCCAATCGGTTCCCGCTTAAGGTGTAGACCAGATGTCTGCGCGCAGACGACCAGCTCCCGAGGCTGCAGGCGCGCCCCCTGGTGGACCCGACACAATCCTGCCCTCCCCGCAGGGCCACCCCGAGACCACAGGCCTCCAGGCTCAGACCCCGCTCCTCTGCCCTCCTCCTGCCTCGGACCCTACACAGGGAGGGTAACCTCCAGAGAGACAGCCGGCCACCAGATTGCGTCTGCCTTTCCGAAGCCACGGAGCCGGACACAATGGACAGCGAGATAAGCTGCTCCCGGCCAGCCCCTCCCCCCTCCCCTGCATGCCGTCCGCAACAGCCTGGGATTGAGAGGCTCGTTCTCTTTTTGGATATTTGGAAGGGGAGAGCGAGAAAAGAGACAGAAAAACTCATTCTAACAGGAGGTCTGAAGTTGCCTCCAAAGGTCAAGAATCTGGAGACTTGGCCATTCTATAAAGAACTATCCGTCTTTGAAGCCTCGAAAGAGAAGGTACTCTTCTCTTCTCCAGTCTTCTCCAGCCAAGACCTCTTCTCCATCGGCACCAAGCAACGCGATAATCAACTGGGGTCTGATCCTCGGGCCGCAGGCATTGAAAACCCAGAATAATGTATCAGCAGACGCCAAAGCTCAGGGTCCTGCATTCGGGAAAGTCACCGGGCCTCCCCTCCTTAGGAGGGTTTCTTGCAGGGTTAACATCTCATTCCACAAAGAGCACCGCAAGCTCAGCTGTTAAGCCAACTGCTGGCTCTGATCTGAACTTAAAGCTCAATAGATGCCACTTATCCCCACGGTCAGCGGGGTCAGCGGGCACACACGTTGTTTCCTGGGGCTCCGCCACAACCCAGGTGCCTCCCTGGCCACGTTCGTCCTGCTCCCTATTGCTTAGCTGTGAACAACCCCTTCCCGAACCGCCTGGCAGCCGGTGAGTCACCGGCACCCAAAGCTGCTGTCCTCTCTCCACCACCCCACCCCAAGACTGGCCCAGGAGGGTAAGTAACCCGCGTTAACGCACACTGCCTGCCACTGTGTGAAGTCAGCACTGGAGGACTACAGGTATTTAGCTGTGTGTGCATCGCCTTCCCGCCCCTTTCAACAGCAAAACGCAAGATCGAAGGGTTCATGGCCAGCGGTCCGAGCTCGGGACAGGCCTCTGTCAGCCTCAGCAGCACATGCATCCGTCCACGCACCCAACTTAACTCAAAACATCTGCAAAGGCCATCTCATCCTCCAAGCTCCTCCAGCCCCTCACCCTCCACCAAAGGCTCACCTGTATCCATTCTCGACCGTTTCTGTGGACCTCACGCTGACTGTGGCCCTCAGAGTTTTGCTGGACAAGCCAACCACGGTGGGGGAGAGTTTGCATTTGAAGTCGGCGCAAGTCCACTCCTCTTCCTCGTTCAGCGTGGGCAGGTAGCCACACACAAGCTTCAGGCTCCCCAGCCCCCCGCTGCTCACGCAGGCTGGGTTTTCACCCCCACTCCTCACGTATTCGAGGTATATATCAGAAGTCAGAAACATCTGGTAGGCGTTGTCCTCCATCACCGCCTGGATCTCAGTCTGCGCCTGGTCAAACATGACAGAATCGATCTGCTGCTTCTTGATGCCATCTCTGATGTAGGTCTTGGTGGCAGGTTTCAGCTGCTTGGAGACAATGCTGTTGTTCTCGATGTACCTCTTGTAGATCGCTTTGGCTACTCGTAAAGTTTTGGCATCCTTCAGGTTCATCTGCCTGAATCCATTGCAGGCAAACCAGAAGTCTAAGGTATCCACGCATTTCTCCCTCTCCAGGAAAGTCCGGAAGAGATAAGCACCGTCTTGGTCACCCAGCAAGGAGTGCAGGGACTTGGTCCACCTGGTCAGAGGGGAATCCGGAGACGCCCGCCCCTCCGGCTCCCCCAACCCGTCCTCATTCCGCCTGGCATTGGAGGAGACAGGCAGGGGTTTGGCGACCGGGCCCTTTCCCACCCCGGGCTGGCACGGTGGGGTCTCCCCTTCTTCGCCCGGCACTGGGGGCCGCGGGGCATCCTCGCGGAAGCTGCTGCTGGGGTCTGGGAGGCGAGGCACCAACACAGCGCTGCTCATGGCGAGTGAGTTCTTCTCGCCGAGTTGAGGAATTTTTTTTTTTTCTCCTTCCAGTTCCTCTCAGCAATCAGCGTGGTCTCTCTTTCTCTCTCAAGTCAGCAGGGACTCATCTGAGCCTCCTTTCTGGGAAGAAAAGGAAGGGGGGGAGGTAGAGGGAGAGAAAAGGGTATTGATATAATCAAAACCAGATCTACCCAACATCAAAGCAAGAAAGTAAACAGGCTTTTCAACTCCTCAAATTCAAATCGAGCAACCCAGCTATCTGCGAGGTGCTCATCTAAAGTATCAGACGCTGCGTTTTCAAAGGCGAAATCTGAGCTCCCTGCACGCTTGGGGGGGAGGGGGAGGGGGAAGGGGCGGGGAAG